>NC_066584.1:45966248-46267498 GCF_024323335.1 Lathyrus oleraceus | reverse complement strand
ATTTTCATTGGCCTAGTTCCTTTTGTCCAATTGAGCTGAAAATTGACATGCTATACCTTGAATATGTCCTGTTTAGGTGTGAATTATTTGAGGATTTTTGGAATTGTTTTGGTATGCTTTTGATGGGAGTCATTCTGTTTGGACATTGGATGTTGCATTTGACCTAGTTTGTGATGTTTTGGTCATGAAATGAATGTGGTGAATGATATGAGTATGGGATCAATTGCATTTGCTTTCTATTTGCATTAATTTGGTTTTGGTTGAGAATTGTTTGCTGTTTAGAATTTTTTCTCCCTTTTGGACCCTAGGCTTGGCCTAGTGGTCTAGTTTCTCACATTTGGTGTGGATTTTCAGGATGAAATGCATAATGCTCAAGGAGAATGCTTCAAGTCAATTAAATTGAGATTGTTGGATGTTTTGAACTAATTTGACTTTGTTTTGTAGGTTGTGAAGCTTGAGCTTGAGCTTATAGCTTGCACTTGTGTGCATTAATCTGTGTTGCTTAATCTGTATAGTCTGACTGATTAACATTTGTTGTTTATTGTTGTTTGTCTGAGTACTGATGATACTTGATTGATTTCAGGTACATTTAGTCGCTTACAGTTCTTTAAGAACTTGCTTGCTGCTGCTTGGTTTTTAAACCACTTGAGGTAGGACTTCTATTCTTCATGTAGTCTGGGAGACCCGGCCTGTTACCTGGCCGGGCAATTGTCTGAAGTCCTCCTTAAGAGGCAATGTTTGTGGTTGTTTACATTTGTGCCAAGCAGGTAAAGACCTCTAAGAGGCAATTGGTGGATCAAAGGGATATGCAATCTATCCCCCACTATTCTGTGAGTCGTCCCTCTGCTCACACGGCTGTGTGTTGATGCATTGGGACACAAACCCAAGATCTTGTGCTGTTGCACAATCGAGTCAGAGTCTTTGAGCGTAGAAGGGTCCCTCCATTCTGGACCCACGCTCCTTTGTCTGAAGCTCTCCCTGGTCAGGGATAAGAGCTGTGAAGTCTAATCTTCACTCACCTTTCATCTGCTTCACCTTAGCCTCGTAATGGCAAGGTTAAGAGCGAATACTACCCATGTACAGATGACTTGCTTCGGCAGTCAAACCCATTGTGTGAGCCTCACTTGATTGGTTATAGTGTGTGCTATGTGAATATTTGTTTGAAATGCTTGTTTTGATCTGTATGCTTGTATGCTTGCTTTCTTCCTGGATAGGATTAGCTTGCAGTTGTGCAAGTAGGTAGAAACCTGAACGTAGGGTAATGATGCATGACAACACTAGGCTCGAGTACAGCTCCCTGGTAGTGTGTCTTCCCTTGGTTTCTGGCTAGATTTTCTTTCCCTTTCAGGGGAACTACATCGCCCTGATCCTCGTTCCAGACGAGGTATGTAGGCAGGAGACCGTGCGAGGTCTCTCTGGGCACTTTTTTTTTTCTTTTTGTGTGTTTACTGGTTATCTTCTTGCGTGTATTTGGTTCGGATGCCGACGTAAGTCCAGTGATTGGCGGTCGGGCTCCACGTTTGCCGTTTTGTGCGCGTTTTGGTTCGGATGCTGATGTAAGCCCAGTGATTGGCATTCAGGCTCCATGTTTGCTTGTGTGTTTGTTTGTTTGCTTGGCGTGCGTGAGCCGAACTACAGTGGCTCTGATTCTCGTTCCAGACGAGATATGTAGGCATAGGATGCGATGTCCTATCGAGCTCCCTTATCTTTACCCCACCTGTGTTCCCTGTGTGTGTGTGCGATGTTTAGCAACCTTTTCTTTATTTTAGAACGTGGATCCCGTCGAGTACGACGGACGTGAGGGGTGCTAATACCTTCCCCTTGCGTAACCGACTCCCTTACCCTTTCTCTTTGGTCGCAAGACCATTTCCTTTCCAGGTTTCTCTGAGCGTTTCCTTTCCCTATTTTGGGATAAATAACGCGCAGTGGCGGCTCTGTGTTGTGTTTTTGTTTCAGCCCGCCGTTGTTTTTTTTTCGCGGATGCGACAGCTGGCGACTCTGCTGGGGAAGTCACGGATGTAGACCTATGCTGGTCCATCGTCCCTAAGCGAGTCTTCCTAGCGTTCTAGGATAGTTTAGGTTGCTTGTTTTGCTTTATTTATTGCATTTATTATTCTAACCAGTGTATATATTTGCATAAATATTTGCATGCATCATACTATCATGTTGCCGTCCTCTGTGCAGGTGGATCCTCTGTTGGGGTGGGTGTTCTGAGTGGGGCTAAAACCCAGGCCCGAGTATGCACCTAGGATTAGTGTGGTCTCACGTTCCTCATTTGCTGTATCAGTATATTGTTGTAACGTGACATACCACAAGCCGGACGAGGTTCATTTGATAGTGCTTTCCTCTGTGGGGTACCCCACTTTGGCATAGTTACTTCATCTGAACTGTTGACTCTGGTGATCGATCATTTCCCGGATCTTTGGTTTAGACGATCTCAGGAGAGCTGCAATGGCACACCCTAAAGGGCAAACCCATTGAGTATCTCTGCCCGATTGTCGAGACTATTATCCGCCTTAGGACGACCTGATTAGAATTTACCTGTGAGGGGAGGGTGATTCTTTCAGATGCATTGCTCAGATGGTGACTTTTTGTTCCGTGGATCAGAGTCATATTTATAAGTCGGATTTATGGTCATTTATTGTCGAGACGCCGGAGTGCTGTCCGTGACTTATCAGTGGGGATCCGTTTATTTCAGGATTCCCTGGGCCGAGTTATTTATCAGTGGGGATCCGTTTATTTCAGGATACTCTGGGCCGATTCAGATGGTTGTGGGTGTCTGCTCAGAGACTGATGATGATGATGATGTATCTGTTTTCCGTTTATTTCGGAACCCGAGGGTCAGATTTGTGGTTACAGTTTCCTCAGATGGTTATGATCAGTTCAGAAACCGAGTTTCAGTGCAGATGATCAGATGGCTTGGAGGATGGCAACGCATTGCATTCATTCATCAGCATCATTACATCTTGCATTAATTACATCTAACACATGTTTACCCATATGCAGGGACACTTTTGATCGAGATCCTGGTTGAGAGGCTTTCTGCTCAGATATGAGACCCGTTTGAAGCGTGATGTTGCTTACAGTTTCTTCAACCCTGAGATTGACGAGTTAAGGGGTATGATAGCATTGATTACACCCGACCATGTGGGGATGTTCAAAGAGGCATACGGTAGTATTCTGAAGATGGTTTTCCGACTCAGTGACAGTGACAGAAGCGTCGTTCATACCCTTCTCCAGTTCTATGACCCGGGGCTGAGATGCTTTGTGTTTCTGGATTATCTGTTGGGACCTTTGATGGAGGATTATGCTAGCATCCTGGGTATCCCGATTCGAGATCAGATTCCTTTCTGTGCTATTAGAGGAGAGCCTGACGTCCTTGGGATTTCCCGCGCTCTTTATTTGAGTCCGGAAGTGACCAGGGAGGGCTTAAAAGAGAAAGGAAAATTACCGGGTTTTCACTTGGGTTTCTTGGAATCTAAGGCCAAGGAACATGCTGTAATGGGTAATTGGAAGACGGTTTGTGCTTTGATTGCCGTGAGCATTTATGGAGTTATCTTGTTCCCTAATCAGAAGAATTTCGTAGACCATAATGTTATCAGGTTGTTCATGCAGAGAAACCCTATCCCTACTCTGATCGGAGACGTCTACTACTCGATCCATAATCGGAATGAGAAGCTGCGTGGGGGTTTGATCAGGTGCTGCGCTCAGTTGCTCTTCAGGTGGTTTATGGGATATTTGCCTTCTCGGGGTGCTTTTGCTCGTATTGATCCCACTGTCAAGTGGTCATTCAGGTTGATGGGTTTGCGGGCTGATGATATAGCATGGACTCATAATGGCTTGGCTGGACGGGATTTTATATATAGCTGTGGGGCTTTTCCCAATGTGCCTCTTATAGGAGTTCAGGGTTGCATTAATTACAACCCGACGCTTTTTAGGAGACAGATGGGGTTCGCTATGGAGGTTCCTCCCCTTGAGTGTGAGACACAGGAGTCCTTTTATTTTCTGGTGGAGGGTAATCAGGCCAAGCTGATGCAAGTGTCTGGGGCATGGCGCAACATTCAGAGAAAGGGTAAGGTTCCGTTTGGCAAAGTCAACTGTCGGTATTTTCCTCTATTTGACGACTGGTTGCGGAAGAGGATTGAGGTTACACATCTACCATTTCCTGGAGGTGATCCTGTGTGTCCTAGGATTGAGGGTCCAAGTTCTTCTGTTAGTATGGATGAGTTCTTAGAGATGAAGAGGGCCAGAGATCAGTTACTTGCAGAGAAAGCTGAATTGGAGAGAAGTGTTGCTCGGTTTCAGACGTCCAACCAAGAGATCAAAGTGAAGATGGAAGATCAAGACAAACGACATGCCTTGGAAGCAAAGCGCTTTGAGATGGACACTGCCTATTATGGGAAGATTAGTCAGGCCTTAGCATCGTCCAACAGGGAGCATGACATCACCAAAGAGAGATTGGCTAGAGCTTCAAAGGTCATTGAAGATGAGAAGAGAAGGCAAATCTTGGTGAGAGATCAGAGGGATGACCGAGTCCGAGTTCTTATTGCTGAGTGGGAAGCTAAGCTGAGGGTTAAGGAGTCAGAGAACATGAAGATCGTCGCTGAGAGAGATCATTATATGGCAGAGAGAGATCATTACTTCAGGCAGATGAAGATTCATCAGAAGGAAGTGGGGAGATTGCAGCAGGAGAACACCGAGCTCAGGTTCGCTGTAGAATTCGCGAAGATGGAAGACGAGATAGGGCCATCTGTGGGACCCTCATCCAGCTAGATCCTTCATTTGTTGTGGATTACCGTCAGGCTTGTTGACGAAATCTACTTGCTTGTATTTCTTTCCCTGATTCTGGAGGATTGTATTTGAATTGTAGCCGATTTGATGTATGACTGTGGCACTTATTGTGCATTTTGCTATGTGATGTTGATTTTCATTCAGTGATTGATCTTCAAGCTTTATTTGCCTTACCGTATGCACTCACACAAGCACACACATGGTTAGGGGGTATTTTGCTTAATCATATATCTCCGATCTGCACGATAAAATCAAATGCTGATTGTCAGAATATTAATGCCGGATTATTATTTGTCTCGATGATGCCAGGATCGAGAGATAAAGTGTCCTTCATATGGATAGACGATGCATTCATGCATTGATCATAATAACTTGTGTTTTATTTTGCAGGTATTTGTTGCTAACGCGCTTGATTGTTACAGGAATCATTGCTCGTGCTCGAAGAACTGTACCTTTGCACTCAACACGCCCTCACAGATATTACACCAGACACAATACTCCCAGACTCATGGAGCTTCCTAGTACAGATCTTCTCGAGTTGAAGGATAAAATGAACGAGCTGATCAACATCATGCAAGGCTTTGCGATTGGTCAGAAGGCGTTGGCTGATAAAGTTGAAAAGCTCGAGCGGGCTTCTGCAGCAAACAGCGGGGTTAACCTGGATGGAGTCTCCAACCAGGGGCTGGGGTCTAGAGATGGTGGAAAGAGGACAACTGTGGGTATTGTGAATAATGTCGGTGGTTTCGGTGGTGCTGTTGGTCAACCTGGGCCGAGTCAGAATTTGAAGGACAATATGTTGCCTCCTTTCTATGGGTTTGATGAAGACCAGGAGGAAGACAGGGAGGCTGACCAGTTTTCAATGCAGAATGAGCCGTTCGTTCCCTACAATGCTCCACCTCAGAACAAGGAAATTCAGCTGCTGGCTGAAAAGATTAAAGTGTTGGAAAGTTATGCCACTCCTGGGGTGGTGAACATGTCTAATATGGGGCTTGTTGAGGGGATTGTGATCCCCCAGAAGTTTAAAGCGCCCACATTTGACAGGTATAACGGGAGTTCTTGCCCAGAGACTCATCTACAAGCCTTCGTCCGCAAAATTTCTGCATATACAATGGATCAGAAACTGTGGATGTACTTTTTCTAGGACAGCCTGTCCGGAGGTTCTCTGGAATGGTATACCAAGTTGAAATCCTCGGACATTAAAAACTGGCAGGATCTTGGGGATGCTTTCTTCAAGCAATATCAGTTCAACGCTGACATGGCTCCGAGCCGTACCCAGCTGCAGGGTATGTCTCAGAAAAACAATGAAGGATTTAAGGAGTATGCTCAGCGGTGGAGAGAATTGGCTGCAAGAGTGCAACCTCCTCTGGTTGATCGTGAGATGTCAGATCTCTTTATGGGGACCCTGCAGGGGCCGTTTGCTGAGAGGATGGTCGGGTGTCCTGTCACTAACTTCTCAGATATTCTGGTGGCTGGAGAACGAATAGAAAGTTGGCTGAAATTGGGGAAAATTTAGGGTACTGCTTCTGCTTCTTCTTCAGGTTCGAAGAAGCCATTCGGTAATAATGGTGGGCAGAGGAAGAAAGAAGGGGATACCAGTGCTGTGTACTCACAACGAGGACCCAGTAGGGACCGTTATTTCCAGCACAATGCTGCGGTAACCATTCCTGCTGAGTCTCAGCCTGCACAACCGCAACAGTCGCCACAACAACAAAGACAACCTTTTCAACAGAGGCCACAGAGGGCCGGGTACCAGGTCAGGGGTCGGATGAATGATAGGCAGTTTGACAGGCCTCCGGTGACTTATTCTTTTCTGCTGAAGAAATTGCTAGACCTTGGGCTGGTACAGTTGAGGACGCTGGCACCTTTGAGACATAATCAAAGGCCAGCTAGTTATAATGAGAACGCAAAATGTGAATTCCATTCGGGTGCTCCCGGACACAACGTAGAGGACTGCAAAGCTTTTAAGCACGTAGTCCAAGACCTGGTAGACTCCAGGGCTATCAGTTTTGCACCATCTCCCAATGTTAATGCTAATCCCATGCCCGCGCATGGTCAAAGGGGAGTGAATGCCATTTCTGCAGAGAGTAGGTTTGGGCTGTCTACTGTGGATCAGTTGAAGACGCCTCTGGCTGAGGTCAAGAGGTTGTTGGTAAAAAATGGGGTTTATCCGGGCTGTGGCCATGAGTGTGATGAGTGCATGGTCTCTATTAATGGGTGCTCATTGTTGAGGAAGACTGTTCAGGGTCTAATGGATGATGGGAGTGTTGTGATTGAGAAGGCTGATAAGGAAAAAGAGGAGGTCTCCACCATAACAATCTATTTCGATCCGGTGGATTTGTCGAACCTTGTTGAAGAGGCTTCAGTTACCATCACGGTACCTGGACCAATTCCCTACGACAAAGATGATGTCGTGCCGTGGCATTATGGTGGGGAGGTATATTGTAACGGGGAGAAGATAGAAGAGCAATCTGCAAGTGAAACCACTATTTCAAAGGTGGATAATGTCGGTCCTAGCGGTTTCACTCGCAGTGGAAGGTTATTTGCTCCTGATGCGCTGAGGAGAGGAGAAGAAGAAAAAGATAAAAAAGAAAAGGCCGAGGCTTTAGCCAGGGCGAAAGGAAAGGCTGTGGTGGATAATGATACTCCTGTGGTGACACCGGCGCCTGCGGGGTCGGAAAATAAATTTGATGATGATGTTGAAGAATTTCTGAGGATCATCAAAAAGTCAGAGTATAAGTTGGTTGATCATCTGCAGCAGACTCCTTCCAAAATATCCATTCTGTCATTGCTGTTGAGCTCTGAGGGGCATAGGGAAGCTTTGTTGAAAATTCTGAAGAAAGCTTATGTTCCTCAAGAGATCACTATCAACCAATTGGAAACTGTGGTGTCCAATGTACATGCCAGTCATGGGCTGGGTTTCACGGATATGGACCTGACAGTGGACGGAAGGAATCATAACAGGGCATTACACATTGCCATGGAATGCAAAGGAGCCGTGCTTTCGCATGTGCTGGTAGATACCGACTCCTCTTTAAATGTGTTGCCGAAGAAGGCTCTGGCGAAGCTGAATTGTGATGGGCTGATTCTGACCCCGACTGATTTAATTGTGCGGGCTTTTGATGGGTCAAAGAGGGTCGTATTTGGAGAGGTTGAGCTGCCAGTGAAGATTGGACCGGAGGTGTTCAAGTCGACATTCTATGTCATGGATATTCAGCCGGCATACAGTTGCTTGTTGGGTAGGCCATGGATTCATGCTGCTGGGGCAGTAACATCGACTCTGCACCAGAAGCTGAAATATATCTGGGAGGGTCAAGTCGTCACTGTTTGTGGGGAAGAGGACGTCTTTGTCAGCCACCTGTCTTCTTTCAAATATGTTGAGATGGATGGTGAGATTTGGGAGACACCCAGTCAGGCTTTCGAAACCGTTAAGGTGGAGAATGCTCTGTTCGTGAAAGAGGAAGAGAAACCGTCCATATCTTCATATAAGCAGGCTGCCGAGGTGGTAAAGAGTGGAGAGGCTCCTGGTTGGGGCAGAATGATGGAGGTCCCTGCAAAGAAGGACCGATTCGGGGTTGGATATCAACCGGGCCGAGGCTCAGGACAAGGAAGAGGACGTCGTACGTCAGTAACCTTCACAAGTGTCGGAATGCTGGATCCGGATCACATCTGCATGATGGGTGAAGATGCTGATAGTGACTGCGACATTGACCAATGGATAAAGCCGTGCGCACCAGGAATGGGAATCCAGAACTGGAAGGCCGAAGAGATCATCCGGGTCACTCTCCTTGAAGAGTAATGTTTTTCCTCTTTTAGTCTTATATGCATGAAAGCCTTACGTGTTGCCCGACACGTAATGGTTCATTGTAAGGGCCACCTCATGTTTAAATTTGCAAATTTGCATCATCAATAAAGGATGTTTTTCAATTAAAAGCGGTGTTCCCTGTTTTTCATTTATTTTTGCAGTTTAAAAATAAAAACAATAAAAATGGCAATGTTTTCATTTTTCTTTTTCAATTTCTCACACCGGTTCTAAAGCAACGCATGAATCAACATTCATGCAGATGCGATTCTTCTCCGGATCTCATTGATAACAGTCCTGTTACACCCTCATATGACTTCGACAATCCAATCTATCTTGCTGAAGAAGAAGACGAAGAAGATTGTGAACTGCCAGGGGAATTAGCCAGGTTGTTGAAACAAGAGGAGAAGGTGATTCAGCCGCACGAAGAACAGATTGAGGTGGTGAATTTGGGTACCGACAAGGTTAAGAAGGAATCCATTCGTGGTCAAGAAGGTTTTCTCTGGTGGAGCCTTGTTGTTAACGACCATGGATGGCGAGGATTTTCCATCCCCTGTGAATGCGGACGCAGTTAAAAAATACTTCGTATAAAAAGACCCGTTGGACGAAAAGAACAAAATAGTCCAGGCAAAAATGGGCATCCCGGCGAACCAAAAACAGAAAGAAAGGTTCGGGCAAAAATTAGGGATAAAATGAAAAACTGTACACCCGGCAAGTCGAAAACCTGAAAAGGCGACTTGGGCAAAAAAGGGTATCCCGGTGGACTGAAAACCCGAAAGGGCGGTCCAGGCAAAAGAGGGATTGAAACGAACAACTGCGTCCAGCAGGATCGTTTGCGCTTTGGTTAAAGCATCATGGATAATACCCGGTAGGGATCAGTTGGAATCGTCTTGTTCAGAAGGCAGAAAGCAAGGAGAGTCTGAGGACATATGGGGTGTAACCGAGTTGGAACTCGATGAGATCACGGGTTTCATGTTGCCATTAGGATAGATTTTTCCTTTTGTGCGCAATTACCTCTTTTCAGGAATTGCTTCCTTTGTATTGCTCAATTTGAGCCACACTTTTCAAATCAATAAAATGCATATTCAGTCAAATAATTTTTTTTTTGGTTTTCATTACCGCTTTGATTGCAAAAACATCCAATTATTTTTGATAAAGAATCTTGCATTTTAACACATACAGGTTCCTTCCAATGCATGTTTATAAGATTGAAAGCTTGAAAATCTTATTTGGAAGATTGAGTGACCCAAGTGTTGAAATCTTGACACGCCTGGGGCACGGTTTTATCTGACGGTCTGTTTTGCAGGTACTGTTAGATATTCTTCACTCGCTTGCAGGTTGTGATGTGGAAGCTTTGTAACGGATCCCCAGAGAGTCCGATCAGGGACGAATGAATATGAAAGAAATGACGAAGATGTTGAGACGTGCGACGATCCTTGATGGTAATCAAGAAGACTCTTCAAAGTCGGAAAACTGAAAAGTCTGCATAATCCCCAGGAGTTCGCTCTCCGTCGAGCGCGGAGCGGTTGGGAGTACAAGATGATGGAGCAGAAAAGGTCCAGACGAGTCTGGGAGTTCTCAAAAGTGGAAAGTCGGTACGAGATTGGGAGGCGGATACCATGGTTCGATGAGTCGACGGGTGTTCTGTACCAACTTTTCTCATTTCCCCAGCGAGGTCCCCAAGCAGAATTAGAGGACCAACTCCCTAGCAGATCCAATGGTCTGTGGATCCCCTAGCCGAGTCAGGATGATTATCCCCGGCGGGTTTAAAACGGTGTGTCCTCGGCAGCCAAGCCTGAAGGTTGCTATTCCCCGAGTGGAGCGGGTTTCAATGAAATATATCTCCAGCAGTGTTCATCCTACCAGTGGATTGAACGAGTTTCCGTAGTAGACTGATATCTGCATCCCCAGCTGAGTGTATCCTACGTGTGGATTGCATGGGTTGTCCCCAGCGGAGTAGCATTCGTTTTCCCTAGCAGGGTCAGGATGGTTATCCCCCAGCAGGTGTCAGATCGATGCTTCCCCAGTCGCCAGGCCTGGAGGTTGCTGTTTCCCAGCAGAGTATCTGTGAGCATTTCCCCAGTGAAGTCACCGGGTATCTGTGAGGGTTCCCCGAAGCAGGTGGATGTATATCCCCAGCAAGTCAAAAGACTGTATCCCCACAGAGTGTTGGTGGTTCCTATCCCCAGCATTTCCTCGAGCGGATTGGGTGCAAAGGAGGTGTTTCCCCAGCAAGGGTTACCTTTTCCCAGCAGCAGTATTATTCCCCAGCAGGGTGGAATCGGAGTATTGACGAGTTCCTCAACAGAGTGTCTCGTGCTCCTCAGAAGAGTCCCTTGAGGGGGATGCTTTTTATGCATTCATCATGTAGAGTAAGCATAGCATGTTGCATAGAAAAAATAAATCGCATAGCATTTTCATAATTGTGGAGCATTACGCAGAAAAATCAATCATGCATCATATTGCACGCATAAGTTAGTCTCAAGTTGTGGTTACTGTTTGAGAGGTGGTTTTATCAGACAGTGAAGGTGTTACTCCGAGGAGTCTAGCATCATGGTTTTAATCAAGGATATTCCCCAGTAGTACGATACTGGAGGGTAAGTTTCTGTCGAGCAGAAATGGGAATGTTAATCAAGAAAGTTTCGGGGTTCAAGAAAAACAAGAAAGAAGATAATCCCCAGCTAAACGCGAAGTGTTTGTCTGCCAGGGTTGAATAGAGAGCAGTCGGCTCAGGGCTTGTCATCCTCAGCATGGGTCGTTGTGGCAATCCGGCCAGTTTCCGATTTCCAGATCGAAGAGGTTCTCAACAGTCAGGACGAAGAACTTGTGGCATTCCGGCCAGTTTCCGATTTCCAGATCGAAGAGGTTCTCAACAGTCAGGACGAAGAACTTGTGGCATTCCGGCCAGTTTCCGATTTCCAGATCGAAGAGGTTCTCAACAGTCAGGACGAAGAACTTGCGGCAATCCGGCCAGTTTCCGATTTCCAGATCGAAGAGGTTCTCAACAGTCAGGACGAAGAACTTATGGCATTCCGGCTAGTTTCCGATTTCCAGATCGAAGAGGTTCTCAACAGTCAGGACGAAGAACTTGTGGCATTCCGGCCAGTTTTCGATTTCCAGATCGAAGAGGTTCTCAACAGTCAGGACGAAGAACTTGTGGCATTCCGGCCAGTTTCCGATTTCCAGATCGAAGAGGTTCTCAACAGTCAGGACGAAGAACTTGTGGCACTCCGGCCAGTTTCCGATTTCCAGATCGAAGAGGTTCTCAACAGTCAGGACGAAGAACTTATGGCACTCCGGCCAGTTCCGATTTCCAGATCGAAGAAGCTCACGATGATTAGATCGATGCAGCTTGCGGCAATCCGGCCAGTTTCCCGGTATCCAGACCGAAGTGGTATCCAGACCGAAGTGGTATCCAGACCGAAGAGGTGTTCAGACCAAAGTGGTGTTCAGGCCAAGAAAATGAAAAAAGAAGAGAAAATTCCGGGGTTCAAGAAAATGAAAAAGGAGAGAGAATAGTAATCCCGAGCGAGTGGTGTTCAGGCCATGGGTTATCCCTGTGTTACCATTTATTTTGGTATCCAGGTCGACAGTGTTGTTTTGGTATCCAGGTCGACGTTTATGTTTTGGGGTTCAAGCCGAGTTTTCTCCGTACCAGACGGATTTTTCTTTGAGATTGCTGCTTCGCCGATTCTGACAGGCGTTGTTAATTATTTCCCATCAGAGTGCAAATTGTTCGTCTGTTCTTGGTATTCAATCACTCTTCATCCTGATCATCTGAAAGTCGAGGCTATTCATATCGACAGGTTCACAGTGGATTGAATAGGGGCAGCTGTAACACCTCAAAATTTGCCCTCCTCTCTTGGGACTAGCATATCATATTGCATATCATTTTTAGGTCATTAAGCATATCATATTGCATATCATGTGGTTACATTGTGCAAATCATCCTCCCAAGTCTTGGTCAGGAGATAAGAGGTCAGTGTGCAAGTTGGGGTTTCATTGGACTGATCATTAATCATCTGAGGATGGAGGTCCAAATTAGGGTTTTGTGGTTCTCAAGGAGATTGATCTTGGTCTTGTTTGAAGTGATACATCATCATCATCATGGTCTTGTATTATCCAGAAGATTCAAGAAGATTGATCAGATACCTTGAGATTAGGGTTTTGACCACTGGTCAACCCTAATCAGGTGCATTGGGCTAATCAGGGTTTGTGCAGGAGATGGGGTTTATGATGGATATGAGGATCATTTCATGATTGTATGGAGCATATTGAGGCTAGGGTTTCATCCTTGAGCCATTTCATCAAAGGATTGGAGCTCAGATTGATCAATGCATTGCCAAATTCATCTATCAGTTGAAAAAGTCAACTGTGGTCAACTGTGCTTGATTTTATGGATTTGGAGGTGGAAATGAGTTGGATACACTTCATTCATGTTGGAACAAGTGTTATTTGACATTTCAAAGCTCAAGAATGGAGAAAATCAAGTCAGACAAGAAATTGCCAAAAATAGAAAGTGACTTGTAATAGAAGTTTCCAAAAATGGAAAGTTTTTGACCTCAAAATTACATGTCCAAGGAAGCTTCAAATGAAAATTTGTTCAACATGAAAGTTGTAGATCTTGTTCTCACCTTTCTAAAAAGTCCAAGAACATGAAATTCCCATGTATGGTTGGCAAGTTATGGTCCATTCAATTTCAAAATGACCCATAATCAAAGTGGCATAACTTCCACATGGAGTGTCCAAATTGAGTGATCTTTTTATGTGCAAACTCCATTTGACATGTACTTTCATGGTGCATAATTGGAATTCATCAAAAATGGTCAATGTAAAAGGTCAAATTTCAAGTGTACAATTAAAAAGTCAAGGGCAAAATGGTCCAAGTTGAGAAATAATTGGAATTTTGGCATGGGAGTTTTTGCAACACATCACATATGCCAATTGGAGATGGTTTGAACTGTCATAAGCTTGCAAAGTTCAATATTTGGATAGGCCATTTTGGAACTTCACTTGAAAATGCATTTTTTGGCATAACATATGGAAAATGAGAACTACAATGCTAATCAACATGGGACAAGTTGCAACACATCATAACTGATATTTAGAGAATGTGTGAGCTGTCATACAGCTGTCACGGGCCACATAGTAAAAAGACATATTTGCCCTTGCTTAAGAAAATTGCATTTTTGCTAATTACATCATTTTTGGTTAATTGGATGATTAGAGGTGGATTAATTGGGAATATAAGTACTTAATCATAACTAACTTTTGATCAGAATCACATTTCACAAGAAATTCAACAAACTTTTCCCTCCAAATTCTCCAAAAGCTCAAGAACATTCAAGAGCAAAATTGGATCAAACTCTTCGAATTCTTCACCAAATCACGAATTTCTTTTTGCTGCCTCTTCCCTGGATCTTCCTCTTGAACTGTTTTGATGATTTGGAGCCAAAAAGTATTGGAATCGCGACTGTTCATCTTTGGTGCATCCATGGCATTTTGTAAATTCTTCTGCTAGAGGCAACTTCAAGCTAACCTGAACACTTCATTCAACATCCTGAAGCTTCTCTTGCATCTGTTTTGGATCAATACGCGCCAAGAACTCAAGATTCGTCACTGCCTTCGAATTAAGGTGCCAAATCGAATCTCATAATTTTGTTAATTGTTGTATGCGTTTGGAAGTTTATTCCATGTAGATGATCATGATGCTTTTAGATTTTGGAATGGTTGATTGTAGGACGAGATATCTTGAATTTTAGTTTGAATGTGAAAACCTAATTGGATCGATCCGGTTTATACGGTTAGATTTAGGTTGATTAGGTTATATATTCGTGCTCCTGACGATTAGACCTTTCCAACGGTTACTCGTTTGTAGATTTTAGTTGAACTTTGATGTTCTTGAGTTTGTTGAGATTTCTGGAAAAAGATGAAGAAGAGCGAAGGATTTCTGGAAATTTTCTGTGTTTGATCTTGCAATTCGCCTGGCCAATTTCAAATGTTGTTTAGCGCCAAATCCTAGCCAATCACGCGCTGACAATGCATTAGTGAAACGCGGCGTTTTGGTCCCTGGGAGCGGATATTACGAGATTGCCACAGCTTCCATTTAATTAAATAAAACACTTAAATAATTATTTAACAATTCATTCAATCTTTAAAAATTCATAAAAACATAATTACAAATCCAAAAATAGTGAGGATTTTTTTGATGGATCCCAAATTCCCTCTAGTTTTTTATAGGCATGATTTCAAAAGTTGTGCATGGAAAAATGTTGACCTGGCCTATTGATCTTTGACTTGTGTGTATTTTTTACATGTTTTGCCATTTTCATTGTGAAATGCTCATACATTTAAAGAAATTCCTGAAATTTTTTGTGCTCATTCTGGACATGTTGATGGTGATTTCCATGTAAATTTTGTGATTTTTGGATACCTGGTGTTTGAGATATGATTTTTTGAATCTAGGTGTGACAATTTGTGTCACACCTAGCTAGGTCAACTTCATGAATTTATTTGCATGACCTAGGATTGTTGGATTGGATTGAAATTTTGCATGGATGATCATTGATATGTTGAGAGATCATGAGAATATTTCTGGATTTTTCTATGGCATTTTCCATTTGATTGATATTTTTCTTCACTGTATGCTCATTGTGCAACCTTGTGTGACACATGTTTGTATATTGTTTGTGAAATTCTCATATGGTTTTGGATAAATGTGAAATTTGGTGTGCTGATTGTAGACACATTGTAGGACACCATGCTTTTGGTCCCGTTCATTTCTTAATTGTTTTCACTCTGTTATGAATTTTTGAAGTGGATGCTTATGTTGATACTATGGTTTGGCTTGAATAATCTTGTCTGGATTTCTTGATTTTCATTGGCCTAGTTCCTTTTGTCCAATTGAGCTGAAAATTGACATGCTATACCTTGAATATGTCCTGTTTAGGTGTGAATTATTTGAGGATTTTTGGAATTGTTTTGGTATGCTTTTGATGGGAGTCATTCTGTTTGGACATTGGATGTTGCATTTGACCTAGTTTGTGATGTTTTGGTCATGAAATGAATGTGGTGAATGATATGAGTATGGGATCAATTGCATTTGCTTTCTATTTGCATTAATTTGGTTTTGGTTGAGAATTGTTTGCTGTTTAGAATTTTTTCTCCCTTTTGGACCCTAGGCTTGGCCTAGTGGTCTAGTTTCTCACATTTGGTGTGGATTTTCAGGATGAAATGCATAATGCTCAAGGAGAATGCTTCAAGTCAATTAAATTGAGATTGTTGGATGTTTTGAACTAATTTGACTTTGTTTTGTAGGTTGTGAAGCTTGAGCTTGAGCTTATAGCTTGCACTTGTGTGCATTAATCTGTGTTGCTTAATCTGTATAGTCTGACTGATTAACATTTGTTGTTTATTGTTGTTTGTCTGAGTACTGATGATACTTGATTGATTTCAGGTACATTTAGTCGCTTACAGTTCTTTAAGAACTTGCTTGCTGCTGCTTGGTTTTTAAACCACTTGAGGTAGGACTTCTATTCTTCATGTAGTCTGGGAGACCCGGCCTGTTACCTGGCCGGGCAATTGTCTGAAGTCCTCCTTAAGAGGCAATGTTTGTGGTTGTTTACATTTGTGCCAAGCAGGTAAAGACCTCTAAGAGGCAATTGGTGGATCAAAGGGATATGCAATCTATCCCCCACTATTCTGTGAGTCGTCCCTCTGCTCACATGGCTGTGTGTTGATGCATTGGGACACAAACCCAAGATCTTGTGCTGTTGCACAATCGAGTCAGAGTCTTTGAGCGTAGAAGGGTCCCTCCATTCTGGACCCACGCTCCTTTGTCTGAAGCTCTCCCTGGTCAGGGATAAGAGCTGTGAAGTCTAATCTTCACTCACCTTTCATCTGCTTCACCTTAGCCTCGTAATGGCAAGGTTAAGAGCGAATACTACCCATGTACAGATGACTTGCTTCGGCAGTCAAACCCATTGTGTGAGCCTCACTTGATTAGTTATAGTGTGTGCTATGTGAATATTTGTTTGAAATGCTTGTTTTGATCTGTATGCTTGTATGCTTGCTTTCTTCCTGGATAGGATTAGCTTGCAGTTGTGCAAGTAGGTAGAAACCTGAACGTAGGGTAATGATGCATGACAACACAAGGCTCGAGTACAGCTCCCTGGTAGTGTGTCTTCCCTTGGTTTCTGGCTAGATTTTCTTTCCCTTTCAGGGGAACTACATCGCCCTGATCCTCGTTCCAGACGAGGTATGTAGGCAGGAGACCGTGCGAGGTCTCTCCGGGCACTTTTTTTTCTTTTTGTGTGTGTTTACTGGTTATCTTCTTGCGTGTATTTTGGTTCGGATGCCGACGTAAGTCCAGTGATTGGCGGTCGGGCTCCACGTTTGCCGTTTTGTGCACGTTTTGGTTCGGATGCTGATGTAAGCCCAGTGATTGGCATTCAGGCTCCATGTTTGCCTGTGTGTTTGTTTGTTTGGCGTGCGTGAGCCGAACTACAGTGGCTCTGATTCTCGTTCCAGACGAGATATGTAGGCATAGGATGCGATGTCCTATCGAGCTCCCTTATCTTTACCCCACCTGCGTTCCTTGTGTGTGTGTGCGATGTTTAGCAACCTTTTCTTTATTTTAGAACGTGGATCCCGTCGAGTACGACAGACGTGAGGGGTGCTATTACCTTCCCCTTGCGTAACCGACTCCCTTACCCTTTCTCTTTGGTCGCAAGACCATTTCCTTTCCAGGTTTCTCTGAGCGTTTCCTTTCCCTATTTTGGGATAAATAACGCGCAGTGGCGGCTCTGTGTTGTGTTTTTGTTTCAGCCCGCCGGTTGTTTTTTCGTGGATGCGACACTCGTTACCTGAAACATAGTTGTAAGGGTGAGTTCCTCAATCGATATAATAAGCATTATAAAACATCATGTAATGCTAAGTAATTTAACACATATCATCACCCTAACCAGATCACACATATTCAGCAACGGCAATATAAACTCATAATCATCATCATCATCATACTCAAACTCAACACAATCATAAAACACACGTATAATATTGGAATACATCCATTCATATTATACGACATACATACATATATTATGCAATGAGACTCCATGCATGCGGTACCGACTATTCGTGAACATATAGTTCAACCTCACCGACCAAATCCAGGTACGGCTACCAAGCTCACTAGTCCCACTCATTTGAGACCTAGTGACTCACTCACTAATTCCTCACCATGGGAATTAGCTACCACCCCAAGGGCTATGATATGCACGCTAATCACCTAGCATGCAAACATCAACAACAATCCACAATACTAACTCACTAATTCCTCACCATGGGAATTAGCTACCACCATAAAGGCCACAATATGCAAGCTAAATCACTTAGTCATGCAAACATCAACAATCATCCACAATGGACATATGCTCACACTCTAAGCCATAAACAGTCCATTCATCATTTCATACATGATAGATACATTCACAACATTATGCATATCATCATACATCAGCAACATTTTCACCACATAATCATATCATGTCATACCACATAGTCAATCACAGCATTAGCACACTCTACTAATACTTATACTACTCAAAACAACGGGAAATGATCCCTACTCTATCATACATCAGCTAAATTACATTACTCAGCCGAACAACCAAAAACTGCACAATAACAACACAGAAAAATCACAATCCTGCCCATACGCGTATTGCCTAGTCCCATACGCGTATGGCCCATTCCTCAGCCAATCCCATACGCGTACCACCTATCTCATACGCGTATGCTACGCGTACCACTTCCCCATACGCGTACCAACAGAGACCAAACCACGTTCAAAACATCATCTTCCTCATCCATACGCGTATTGCCTAGTGCCATACGCGTACCAGACCATCTCATACGCGTATTGCCTAGTGCCATACGCGTATGACTAGAAACCAGAATTCCAGATTTGCTATGGTTTTCTCTACCACGAGATTCCTCAGATCCAACCCCCCACAGTCCGATTTTACACAGTAATCGTTCATATCGTCTAACACGAATCATACCTATTCGATTTCGCCAATTCTAACATTATTCCATCTAATTCTCACGAATTTCTTCAATTATAACCCATATTTCGTTCATCTAATATTTCACAAATTCAGCATACATCATTCTAATCCGAGTCAAATCAATGGTTTATCACTACCCATTACATGTTATCCCATAATACCCATTAAACGACGATAAACCCCCCTTACCTGAGTTAATCCGGCAAATCCTTCGGCTTCGAGCTCTTCCTCTCTCCAACCCTTGTTCTCTGGTTCTCTTTGCCCTTTTCCACTTTTTTGTCTCCTTTTCCTTTTCACGTGAAAATAACCCTTTTACCAAATGGGACCTTTTCTAATTCCAACTTTTATTCCAATAATAATAATAATAATAATCCAATAATAATAATCCCAATAATATTCCAATAATAATCCAATTATTTAATTAAATTAATAAATATACTATTAACTTAATTTAAATAATTATCTTATTTTTATCGGGGTGTTACAGATGGTCTGCACGTGGTATGAGTTATAACAGATGTCCTAAACACTGTATTACTCAATATCGCAATCTGTTGGATCACCTTCGACAGACAAACATAAGGAGAATAACTTCATTATTTCGTTATAATTTGTTAACTTCTTCTACCTAGATTATAATCCTATCTTCTTTCACATTTCAGTTCATTTGGCGTCTATACCTTAATTTGGATAATGACCATGATGTCAACGCTGAAGACGCGACCGTATGGACTGCATGCACACGGATAATATGGTTCACAACTGTGGAGATGCACAATAGTGGTCGTGTGAAGTTGTAGTTCAGTATGCCCCAAAACATCCCAGATCCCCCAGCAAGCCTAAGAGAATGGCATATGCGCAAAGTTAACGACCAATGGAACTTCAATCCATGGCAAAGCTTTGCAAGATCGGAGTGTCACAAATGGAAGCACCACCATGACCATGTCTTAACTGACGCAGTCATGCCAAATGAAGAAAAACCAAGTCGTACTTATATTGCTTGGTACAAATTAGTTGGTTTTCAGTTCATCGCCGAGGATATGTACCTCTACGACCCGCGCCATATGACTTACACACCTGACACCTCAACATCAAACCCCCAACAACAGTGTCAGACCGGATACACACAACCCCCTGTCCGTCAAACGTTTCGTTCAACCAACACACAAACATACAACCAAAACATGCCATACACCCAACCCCAATACCAAGAGCATACCCCATACCACCACCAACAAATTGACCATCAACCTGAGACCCAACATCGCTTCACACCCACCCCATCACCCTACCAAAGCCGCCTTAACCAGAACACCCAACGATCATTCAACACCAACCGCCCCTCCTCCTACCATAGCCAAGAAGCCCAAACCTCACAAAACCAAAACATCCAACAATCTTATCTCTACCAAACACCCCAACAACCTTTTCAACCTTTCCTCGACGCATCATTCACACCCATGTCTCCCTTCAACCGTCCTGGTCGCCCACCAATGAGTCAACCACAACCCAACTACTCTGGCATGAGTCATGAACTCAGCTACAACGGTACACCCTCGATGCATACTGAAGACTATGCCGACTTGTCTGACTACCTCAACAGGCCATCTCCTGTAGTTGGTAGTGATGCTTCTGACCCATCAGATGCTCAAACACCAGTGGTGAATCATTAACGTGGATTAAACTTTTTTGTGTAAACGAATTTTTTTATTAATATCAATTGGTCCTATTTCAAATTTATGTATCACGTAGACCATTTACCCAAAAAAATTGCATTTTACATTGAGGTGTCAATCCAATTGGCGCCTCCTCTCAAGTAATACACATGGGCACCAATTGGATTGGCTAGGGCATGTGCCATAGCCAATCCAATTGACGTCTCCATTCAATTTTTAAGAGGAGTCGCCAATTGAATTGATATCTCCTCCTAAAAGTGAGGTAGTTTGAGAATTTTTTGAAATCAAAAATATTTTAAAAATTTTCATAAAAAAGTGGATTATGTTTGTAAAAAATTCACAATTTTATTGTATTATTTAATTCACATGAAATTTTTTTAATCAATATTCATCTTTAATTTGAGATAAATTTTTTTCCAGTCCCATTCTCATTCCATCAATATTACTACTCTTACATTGAAGTCGCATTTTTTTCTAGTTATATAGCTTTGATTCGCTTCTTGTCGTGAGAACTTTCTAGAACTACATTCTCACATATAAACTCCAATGAATAAAAAGATGAACTCTTTAATAATCTAGCTTTCTTCTTCAATTCGCAAAGCCATGTCTCACAATCGCATCACCACCGATTCTCCTCTCTCTCGTCGCATAGTTCGTTCTTTCCTCCATTTCCTCAACCATGGTTTGTACTATTCCCTTTCTCTCAACTTTATTTACGTTGTTCATTACGCAATCGTGTATGATACTGATTCAATTTTACTTTTTAGGTGTTTCATTAGGTTTTTAGGTGATTCATTAGGTTGAAAATTGTTGTTTGATTTGTTGATATTATTATGTAGTAATAGTTTTTTGATTGGTTTCTATGGAGTAGTTGAACCTAGCCCCGGGGTTGATGCTGAAGGAATTGAGGTTGCTAGGGAGTGTTTAGTAGAGGCTTTTAAGATTAATTCTTCTTCTGTAAGTGACGAACCTGATTCGTTGATTGATATATTCAAGTCCTTTGATGCAAACAAGCAATGTGAAGTTAGTAGGGAAGATTCTCTGAAAGCTTCAAGTTCACTCTCTGGTCAGAATGCTGTTGATGCTAAAACTCATCCCCAGGCATCGATATCCATGGTTAATTCTTACTGTCTTTTTGTTTTTTCACTATTATTATGCTGATTGACTCATGTTATATATTGATCGTTAAGTTGTGTGTTTAGGGTGGTCGTTGGTGACAGGTAGATTACCACTCACAAGTCACAATAGCTGAATTTATATAGCACCGACATCTCTGAAAAAAGTCGTGTCCGTGTCAGTGTCGGACACCTGCACCGGCATTTGTGATTACGTTTAGTTTATTCATTTTTCAAATTACCGGTGTCGCCGTGTCAGTGTCGGGGTCGCATTTGGGGTGTCATAGCTGAATATACTAAAACTTAACATGTTTAGTAAAATAGTATATCCTACGATTGTAGTAATAATAATCGACTGCGGACCATGCCCGCCCTAGAAGCTTCCGTTGTCTATTTGTTTTTACTGATGGATTTGAGTCAATGTGTTTTCCCATACTTGTTTGGTTGATTAGAATTTGTTTCCGTCCTTCTTAATTCATGTTTTTTCTTGAATTGTTCTTCTTGATTATAACTGGTGAGCATGCCGTACATAAGTGTAAATATGTATAACTTCTAGTTCTGCTACTACTATTTGATGTTTAATGACAATTTAATGACTATCTCCTTAACTATAATAGTGTCCAACTAAATCATGTTTTGAAATTGGTTACGTTAAATGTGGAAAACGATGATTGCGGTAGGACCTACCTTTTTAAGGAATAATACAATTGTAGAAAAAAAATTCTCTTATACATGTGTCAAGTTTCTAGCTGTTATAATGGAACCCTTCAATTGTTAATCAGTGAGAGAGAATGTGTATATGGATTGTAGAAGTAAGTGTTTCCTTTGTAATTGGCCTAGCTATTTAGGATATCAAAATTCTTAGAAAGTTAAAGCATAGGTATAGGGCACACTGGGTGCTTTACCATGTACCCAACCCTTCAATTATGCTATGTCGGGTTTCACATGTGAATTTTATTCTATTAAATAGTTTCACATGTGAATTTTATTCTATTAAATAGTTTCACTGTTGAAGGTCTAGGAGTTTAAATTAAGCAGGAGGAAAGAAAAAACAAACTTTGAGTCATAGAATATTTATATATGGTGTGTAATATAAGTTATAAAATCAATGTTGTCAAATAGCAGAGAATTGGCGATAGTGGCACTATTAGCAAATTGAATTTTAATTAATCCGCTTTATGAAAAGCGCGACGTTGTCCTAGTTTTGCTAATAGGGTAATACCGACTGCTATTCTAGTTTCTGCTGGCTGATATAGTGGCAATAGCCGAGAAATAAGATTTTTAGGGATTTTAATTATAATAAAACTGAAGAGTCTGCATGTGTGCCAAACACCACCTATTACGAAAATATATAAACTGTCAGTGTTACTCCTATATTCACTGTAATACTTAAACCTTCAACATGTAAGCAATGCTCTGCATCCATTCCCTTTTTTATTTGTATGTCACACGACTTTTATTATATAGTTGATAGTTAATTTATTTCAACCACTATGTGGCTTCCGCTCTCTGCCGACATTGCTATATGCTATTTCACATGGCAGGTTTTTGGTGTTTAAGTATTTTTCCGCAATCTTCTATTGATAACACTGTATAAAATAAGATACAATGCTAACCTTATTTTTAGAGTTAAGATGTACTCCCTGTGGTCTTATTTATAAGCAAGTCTTCTAATTCTCTTGACCATAAATATAAGCAAATGTCAACAAATTTAGGTGCATTTAATACCTTTATTCCAAAAGTATCCATGCATTAATTACTTAATAAAGAAATCAAGAAACTTAAATACACTTAACTCTATTTCTTTTCTTAATAAGCGTGAAACTTGTCCTTTTTTGTTTACAAATCAAGCCGGAGTAGTACATCTGTATTAAATATTCCTTTATCTCCTGTTTCGGTTATGCATTAATTAGAATCAATCAATTAATACTTAGCTTCGTTGTATTATTGCCTTATTAGAATACACGAGTCTGTACTCTATAAATGTTGAGATATACGGAATAAAGTTATTCAGCCTAGTTTTCATTTTGGTAACACGGCTGCCATTGTGATTACAAACAAACCAGGGCAACATGATCAGACTAAGCATGTTTAAGTTGACAGTTACTACATCAAAGATGACTTAAACTTAAATGCTGACATTATACCCTACATTAAAAGCACTTATCAACTAGCCGATATGATGACCTATGTAGTCCGTATTGGTCCATTTGATTCAGTTATGTCCAAGTTGGCATGTACGATATCTATGCACCAACTTTAGTGGAAGAGTTGATGTGTTCAGTTGTATGTATTTTGTTTCCTTTAAGCTCCTTATTTGGTTATGAATGTATAGGAATCAATGTATTATTAGATTGGTTGTATAATTTCCTTCTAGAATACACACCATGTCTGTTTATTCTTGAGATGAGATACGTGAAACGAAGACATTAGGCCAATTTTCAATTGTATTCATACTGGATTATTAAATCCTCTTTAAAAATAAGGAAACAAAATGTACTCTAAGATATAATCTACTATACTCTAAAATGTTTTAAGATATAATAAGGATGTCATGAAAATTTTGGTTGGTATTCTAACTTTTTCACCTTAAACTTAAAGCTAATTACAAATGTTTGTCACAGTGACGGTGAAGTGTTTCATGATTTTTCTACTCTGTTTGTGACATAAATTTCAAATTGCATTATGTTAAATCTGAATATTATTTGTCATAAAGAATATACAAACACTAATCTCTTTAAATAGAGTATTCTGACCTAATGGATCTTACTAAAAGCCCATACATGAAATATTAATAATACTTAAAATAACAATAATAAAATTAACTATTTTCAACATATTGAAAATTTGGTTCTGATTTATCTCTCAATGTGTCTTCATTAGGATGAAGATTTGGCCGAGGACCCTGACATTTCCGGTAAGCAAATCTGTTCCCTCTATTTTATTTAAAATTTGAACAATCATAAATAATTATGTGTTAGAGAATGCTCTTTTTTTACCATTTATCCTCTCAAGGTTCTCATCGAAGGATGTTTCTTGCTGGAAAAATTTATAGTTTGTAATATTTAAATTCATTTACATGCTATGAGACTAATTATTTATTTGTTGTGCCATGAGCATGCTCTAGTGTTCAAGCATTACTACAAATATCAGTAAATACTGTAAATCATTTTCTGTTCTTTTGCATGACAAGTTTTCTCAATCTAGTATTTTCCGTTGGTTGGTGCTCGTACTTTTGGGGGTCAAAATGTTAAAATTTTGTAATGAATTTTGAAAACTAATTCCTTAACATATTATATTATATATGCTTTATCTGATTGGCAATGATTAAAATTTCAGAATATGCACATAGAATGATATTTTTTCGCTACAATTTTCTGGCACAAAAGCTGGCTTTCCCCTTTTAGTCTAGTCCAATGGTGAATTGGATTTAGTTGACTTTTGTATGGTATTTCGTAGAAGAAGGTGAACTATCTTGATATTTTCTTAAAACTTTTGACAGTGTCTAAAGATGAACTCTGTGGACAATTCTTTGCTGCTCTGGAGAAAAAGCGCTATTTCAGGACCAATAGTGATGGAGGTGATGACATAGTGCAATTGGAGAAAGCATCTCGCTTATTTGATGATGGTTTTACGGTATGATACTATCATGAACTTAAAACATATCTGTTCTTTTGCTTCAACATATATGACTTGTCTTTTATCATAAGTAGTGATTTAAACTTTTATAGCCACAACAATCAAAAACATTTTCCAGTCAGTGGGGTAAGCTACATGTAGAAACTAGCTGGCAAAATACTGTTGTGTACTATTCAGATGAATATGCTCTGATTAAACAGAATAGTTACATTGAAGTATGTTCCTTGATGGATTAGTTGGATAAAAAAGGAAAAAGGAAAAAAGAATATAAATGATCTTTAATATTTAAAATTAAGTCTGCCCAATCAAGGATATTTGAATTAAGTCTGCCTAATTTACGTGTCAAACATTTGAAACTCTGTCTTGCTAGGCTCTTGGTTAGGATGTTAGCTATTTGTTGATTGGAAGGCACAAAAGATGAGCAGATAATTTTGGATTCCAATTTGTTCTCTATGAAGTGATGCTCAACTTTAATGTGCTTAGTCCTATCACGATGAATGGAATTGTGGGTGGTATTCATTGCGGCCCTACTGTCACAATATAGCTCCAATGGAAGTTCTTCTGTCCTCTTGAATTTCTCTACGACTCTGTAAATCTATAATCCTTTGGTCGTTGCTCTAAATTCAAATTTTGCTTTACTCCCTTGTTCTTACTTTTGCAAGTTGCCAAATTTTCCCCCTAATGTACAATAACCAAAGTGAACTTTTTTTCTAGAATAGATACATTCCTCACCCAAGTTTTTCCCTTCTTCAAATGAAGTATGTTCATTTCACAACATTTCAACACACACAACATCAATTTCAAACCAAATGGTCGAATTCTCCAAAATGAGTTTCATCCACATCAAATATACAATGCATGAAATTATCTAAACTTATTAGTGGAGCTCCGCACTTCGTGACCCTTCCTTTTTACTATAACATGAAGCTCCTTGCTTCCAACCATGTCATCATCAATACATTCCAAATCAACAAAGGGATTTCTTTAGGAAGGACACGGGGAGCTTGAACTGATGAGGAGACAGAGAGAGGAAAATGAAAATGAAGTTTTCTCCCTTACCTTTCTTCTTCTAACTTCAAACTGAATGAAAGTTTAACAATGTTAGAATGTTGTTAACTTCAAACTGAATGAAAGTTTAACAATGTTAGAATGTTGTTAACTTCAAACTGAATGAAAGTTTAACAATGTTAGAATGTTGTTAACTTCAAACTGAATGAAAGTTTAACAATGTTAGAATGTTGTTGAATACAAATCGTAAACTCTTAGATTTTGGGTTGGACCTAACTCATCCCTACAAAACCGACTTGTATGGTGAGGATTGCCCCCACTTATAAACACAACACATACCATTTCTTCTAAGCAATATGGGACTAAATCCACCCCCTTTCAAACCCAACACAATGAAGGTGTTGGAGGTTGCAATGAAGGCAAGCCAAATGCTGCAATTTAGGCGACTAGGGGGCGGACCGCAATGAAGGCGGAAATTCCAACACCCCCCTTCACGCTTACGCCTCAATGAGTTTCTTCCTAAAGAAGACTTTCTTCGCTCTTCAAAAATGGAAGAACAAAAGAGAGGTGAGGCTGGAGGGAGGGTTAGACCAAGGGAGGGAGAAGATAAGACTTAAAATATTAGGGTTTTAAAAGCGAAATAGTTTAGATTTAATGGTACTATTTAAACTAGTAAGATTGTTAACAAAATTTAGTTGGGTTAGCCCCCATTTGCGATGTCTTGTATGGAAAATAAGGGACTAAATCAAAATGGATAGTGATGCAAAGTCTTAATCTTATCCATGGTGAGTTATTCATCCTGCTCCTGGTTCAGGTCTGTAGCCTCTGCTCTGGCTGTTGCCTTGAACTTCCTAAACTAATTGAATGAAATAATGTTTCATTCCGGAACTTAAAATCAACAAACACACCTCAAACCCCTCAAATAAAAATTTGATCTATTATTTTTATTTGGGTTTCATTTCTTCAACTTATACCAGATGCTACTTTAGTACATGACTTTCATACTTCGAGTGTACCTTTATCTATTTTATTCCATTAGATTCTCATGTCAGTTGGTATCTCAAGGTAGTTGTTGATATGAATATTATTATTTCTTCTTCTACTACAACTGCTGCAGTGCTTGTTATTGTATGTAATTTCTTGCTGATCTTTCTGTTCAATTATACATCAGCCATGTCTTTTGTCACTAGTTGGGGTTGACTACTACATGGATCAATCAATATGATTGGTTGATGGATTTATCAAAACCAAATTTTCAGTAAAACTGTTTTAAGTCTGATGAAGTCTGCTTCTTTGTAGGAGATGGAAAAATCTGGGTATCTGCAGTTTAATATGAAGAATTTGGCTGAGTCACTAAAAGCACTAGGTATGATAAATGAAATTGACTTCAAGAAGCTTTCTTTTCCCTTGAAATCTCCCCATCTCCCTGTCTCTTACTACACACTGGCATACATGACTTAGAAGATCCTTCACTGGTAAAAAATTGAATGAAAAAACGTCCTTACATTGCACAACATATTGGTCTGTTTAAATAGAATTCAATTTAGGTTGATATATGTTTTGCTTAAAGAGTATCTTCAGTACTGGATTTTCATAAGACCAGCTAATATTTAAAATTGGGTTTTCACTCAGGTAACAAGGAAATGCAATCCAAGCAATACAATGATGCAGTTGAGTTGTATAATTGTGCAATTGCGATAAATGAAAAGAATGCTGTTTACTACTGCAACAGGTATTCCACTTGTCTGTACTGTTTATCAACTACATATTGTTATAATATTTTTATTACAACCTTGTGTGTACATAGGCATGACAATGGGTAGGGTAGGGTAGGGCTAGCTAGGGTACTATAGTAATAGTATCCATCCCCATAAACGCAGT
This sequence comes from Lathyrus oleraceus, assembly GCF_024323335.1. Classification (NCBI taxonomy): domain Eukaryota; kingdom Viridiplantae; phylum Streptophyta; class Magnoliopsida; order Fabales; family Fabaceae; genus Lathyrus; species Lathyrus oleraceus. The sequence continues at coordinate 46,239,519 of NC_066584.1, read as the reverse complement.
TTGAAAAGATAGTGCATAACCCAGACTCGTACCGTGTGTAGTTTCAACGCAGAATGCAATTATTAATTGTTTAATAAATGTCTCTGGTTCTAGTTTTCTTTATGTTTAATAAATAGTTATTAACTAATATCAAGTGCTAGTTGTGGATTAGGTTTTATGACTTTGAGCAGAAACCTCCACCTTTTTTTGTGGGATGCTATGTCATTGTTTAGGGTAGTTTTAGGATTTTTTGAGCTGGAAAATATTATTAAGTATTCTACTTATGCTGTACCCAGCATGTCTTACCAAATAATTGTGGAAGGTAGTAAATATCTATAGTTTTTAGAGTTTAGAGAAGAACTAAGGAAAACAAAGTTCAAGGGTTCAATGCCTCATTCATCATCCCCAAGACAACATCAATTAGTCCATCTTCATCCTCTGCCTGTGTCTCAAAGTATTTCTTCAATTTCACTCTCATCCCCTATTATCTAGATTTTCCTTTCTTGTCAACCTTGGCAGTTAAGTTTCACCTATCTTATGAAACCAGACAAGGGGACCAAAAAACAGACAAGAAGAGAGGAGAGAGGGCACAAAACACTGTGTCGGCAAGAAGAAATAAAAATGCACTGTAGGAGGGGGTGTAGGCTACAAACTCAATGTGCCAGGCCTCTCTGCGAAATTTGTTTTTGGCTGATTTTATTCCCTTTCTCCTAAAAATACAAAAATGGAGAGGTAGAGGAAGTGTGGTGGATCACATGATACTATGCAGATATTCATTTCTCTATTTTCAAATGTATTTTTCTTTTTCTGGTGTGTATTTGTGAGGATGAATTTATTTTGCACTCCTTGGACTGGAAAATTGTCTGGCTCAGAATACCTTAGGCACCAATTTACTTGACTGATGGAGCTGCATTTTGTGACCTAATATTTTTTTAAATGTATCAGGGCAGCTGCTTATACTCAAATTAACAAATATACCGAGGCAATTGAAGATTGTCTTAAGTCTATCGAGATTGATCCGTACTACAGTAAGGCATACAGTCGTCTGGGATTAGCTTATTATGCACAAGGAAAATACAGAGATGCTATTGATAAAGGGTTTCAAAAAGGTCTGTGAAGTATTATATTAATTTATTTTGTTGTTGTATTCTGCTTGACATGCTTAATGATTATGAAGCACGTACTTCGACAAGAGCATCAGGACATAACACAAACACCAATAATGTCAAAAATTCTTAGAATGTGTGTGGTCTGGGTCTAACTAATCCTTATAAAACCGATTTGTAAGGTGAGAGCTGTTGAAACTTTATAAACATTACATATGTCATATCTCTAAGCAATGTGGAACTAAATCCTCCCCTTGCACAATGAATGTGTTAGAGGTTGCAATGAGGCAAGCCAAATGTTGCAATTAGGAGATTAGGGACGGACCGCAATGAAGGCGGAATCTCCAACACCCCCCTCACGCTCAGGTGTCAGTGACCCTGAAGCGTGGATGATGTGGGAAGCCCAACAACATATCTATGATAGGCTTTGATACCATTTTAGAATGTGTGGGTTATGTCTAACTCATCCCTACAAAAGCGACTTGTAAGGTGAGGGTTGCCCAAGCTTTATAAACACTACACATGTCATATCTCTTAGCAGTGTGAGACTAAATCAACCTCTTCAAATCCAAAACAACGAAGGTGTTGGAGACTGCAATGAAGTCAAGCCAAACGCCGCAATTAGGTGATTAGAGGCGGACAACAGTGAAGGCGGAATCTCCAAGAAAAACATAGGACACCGACACAGCTACATATAAGATATAAGATAATATTTGACTTTCATTTATTCATCTATTATTAAAAGAGTTAAAATATTCTAATCAAAATTAATGTCTTTAATTATTCATTCATCGATAACATTGCTTTATTACATGTTTAACCCTTTTAGATGCGTAAGATTTGTCCAATAAATGTATAAGGGGTGTTGAAACAAAGGAAAAAATAATTTTTTTTGAAACACTTGTCTGAGTTATCTAACCCGTGTTGCATGAGTATTATATGGGTGTCGGACACCAATTCAAAGAGTGTCGAAGCAAAGAAAATAATCCATTTTTTTGGTCACTTGTCTGACTTTTCCGACATTTGTCTGACTTTTCAGACACGTGTAGTATGGGTGTCATACAAGTATCGGACACCGACGCCCGTCGGGCAACGTTTCATAGTTAGTTTAGTGGAATTCCTCATGAGAATGTTGACTTTATTTTAACGGGTGTTACAAATTAAGATGAAATGGTGCATATCACCTTATTAAATCAATGTTAATAAACTAGTTTTTCTCAAAACTCAATTAATTACTGATTGGCTTCTATTTGTTGCCTGGGTTCCTACAATTGCAAGTACATGTTTTAATGACTATAGTCGAAATAAACAATAAATAATTGATTTCATAAAAAATTCATTCTGTATTAATTATTAAAAAATTATTATTAAAAAGAGTATAGAGAATTTCAAACCGTTGTTGATTCATTATACTGTTATGAGTATCAGATCCAAGTTGGTTGGAATATGGAAGAAGCATTCAATCTATAAGAACTCATGCTATTTAGCCCTAACATGATTTTTTGTCTTTGCAGCCTTGCAATTGGATCCTAATAATGAGACTGTTAAGGAAAATCTAAGGGTTTGTTCTGTTTTTTAGTTTCCTTTCTCTTGTTTTGCTTTTTATATATGGTCATAATTCATAAATCATAATACTCTTGATAACTACAGGTAGCTGCACATAAGTTGATGGAAGAGCAACATCATGCAGGTCACAATCAGGTACTATTATCAATTCTTTGAAGTAAAATCAGTATTATGGATGCTCTATGTGTCTGGAATAAATATCATACCAGTTTTAATTAACGGGTCTTCTCTTTTTTCTTGCAAAACTAATTATTTTAGTGAAGAAATTGCTCGAAAGCATTATGAATAACCTTTGACAGATTTGATGTAATATATGATCTGATTTTAGTGGGTTATTGATGTCTTAAAACAGCTTATCTTTCATTTCAACCCCCACAGTTCCTAGGAGTCATACAAATGTTTTCACTTAGTTAGCCATTCTCTTATGCATTTTGTTCACTTACCTTTCTGTATCAAATTAAATTTATGAATCTACTCTAGCTATTTGCTTTTCATATTAGAAACAAACATGTAGTATTGGAATGCAGTATAGCTTGTTACCTCACTTCATTGTACTCTCCGCTGTTTCAATTTGCTTTTGTATATTGAAAACTAACCTTTTATTCTTTACAGAATTCGGGATCGTCTCAAGAATTCCAAAACCATTCTGCAAGGGGTTCAACAAGCCATGCAGCTCCACCTCCATTTGCCTCAATGCAATTTAACCCCGGCAATCTGGCTAGCATGTTCATGTCGGCCACAAATGCGCATCAGGGCTCACATTCTCAGGAAAGTCAAGAAGATGCCAATAGTAGTGGAGCTAATGAACCCGGAATTCAATTTGGGGGCAATGTTAATGTAAACCCTGATCAAATCTCTCAGGATCTAAGAGGCGCCTTTCAATCTGTGATGGGGATGTTCTCAGGGAATGTGCCTCCTGGGCAACCACGTGATCAAATGAATGGAAGTCAAGAAAATGCCAATAGTGGCGAAGCTAACGAACCAGAAATTCAATTTGGGGGACGTGTTGATTTAAACTCTGATCAACTCCCTCAGGAACTAAGAGTCTTTCAAAATGTGATGGATATGTTATCAGGGAATGTACCTCCTGGGCAACCACATGATCAAATGAATGAAAGAACAGCACCAAACTAAGCTATTGAAGCATTCTGAGGCTGTAAAGACTCTCACAGGTTACAGAGCTTTGAGTTACTATCATTTCACCGAGGCAACCATACTTTTACAGGTTACATATCTTGTGGTTTGGATGTGTAATTTACTGAAGCACATTATTCTGACTTGAATTTTAGACTATTTTTACTTGCAATTCTTTTTGTATATGTTGTGATGCAAATATTCTTGCGGATCTCATCGGATAGATTACAAGTTGAAGGAACAGGTTGGCTGTTAGCGCGTGGAAGGTGTAATGCCTCGGTTTTACCGGTGAATATTCACCCAGAATTTGTTATTGCAGGGAGAATGTATGTTTGCGCGCTTAGCGCTAAACGTCAAAACAGACTGCATTTGACAATCAGAACTTGTGAATCTGTGATTAACTTCTGATTTTGGCATTCAATCATATGGTTTAAGTTCTAACTTATCTTGCATGTTGACAAAGATTTCTTTTGGGCGAATTTGATTTGGCTAGGATAAGAACGCTTAGGACGGAATTGTAGCAATGGTGCAACTATTGATAGCTTGCTATGGAGAACAATTTAGGAAAAGATTTGCATGGGGTAGATTGATTCTTAAGCGTAAGAAAACGACTACATTTCATGAGTAGAAAATATTCTAAAATGATGTATTGGAGTAAGACTTTAAAAGAGAGTTTTTGTATTAAAAAAGTCTTGTGAATTATAAAGACCGGACAAAATTTTAATAACTTTAAATATTTTGAAAGATTATATCACAAGAACTTATAGATTTGAGAGGACTTTATACATTTATAAGGTTTCAAAGCTACATTTATGAAATTTTGAAGGATTTGAAGAATTTTAAGTCAATATTAAAAAATAAAATGACAAACTTTTTAACTTTTAACTTTGATAAATAAAATGACAAACTTTTTAATTTTTAATTTTCTTAATATAGATTAAAGGTAGTATATTATCAGTATAAAATGATTTTACACCATCATTTGATAGGATTATAACATTCAACTATTTCATGTTAGTATTTTAAAATTATAAGTGTGATTTGATGGAATACACGGTCTCTCATTGATTGATAGTGTAAAATGAAAAAAAAATTAATGCATGAAAAATTTGCATATTTTTGTAAGCTATATTTTTATTGTTGCCATTTTGATCATATTTTGTACGATTGTATGAAATAAATTGAAATTTTTACTCAACTAACCCATTTTTTCAATTTTTTATATAAATAATTTATTTTTTAGATTAATTCTCAAATTATCCCACTTTGAAGAGGTGTCGTCAGATGAATTGGCATCTGCTCTCTAAGTTAAAGAGGTGATGTCAATTGGATTGGCTGGTGCACCTGGTGTTGTCAATCCAATTTGCGCCCGTGTGTAAAAAAGGAGATGAGATCCCAATTGGTTTGGCGTCTCTGTGTATTGCGTAATTTTTTAGAAAAACAATATACGTGTTAGATAAAAATCGAAATCGGACATATTGATATTAATATTAATATGCGTTTACATACGAATATCATAAAGATTAATGTTGTTGATCGAGATGATCTAACCGGCCTCCGGTACCACATCCCCTAGCTACCCGAACGCGTGACCCTAACCTACGTTGATGCGAGTCGGTTCGTTGGTTAGACGGAAACGTACGTAAAGGCAAAAAAAATTAAAAGTATTGAGAGACTCGATGCCTTATGTGGATGAGCGCGAGTAAAAAAAATGATAAGGATGCTATGAAAGTGATGTTTGGACCAAATGATATCCATTTGATTGTTGTAATCAGTTAGAAATGTTATTTTTAAATGTTGTGGTTGTCACGCAAAAAATCAATTGTTGTATAAATGGTCAATTTTGTAGTCTTTGTACATGTATGGATTTTGAATGTGATTGTATGAAATAATATTTAATATTTGAATGTATTGACTGTTTGAAATGAATTGTATGGATATGAAAGATATTGAAATGAATGAACTTGATAACATGAATCAACATGGAATAAACTAAGTGATGAACTTGATGAATACTAATCATGGAACAATGAACATGACCATAACTTGGATGAACAATGCCAAGCATGAAACAAAAACTCTAGCAAGGCCCAAGATGTACAATGAACTAGGTCATAATCAAAGATTCATGGACCAAACAACAATGACAATGCAAATGGCATGACCGACATTGGCCAGATGAAATAGGTTAGGCATGGACTAAGCATGAGGATATGATTAGATGCAATACTAGGGATGAATTGAATCAAATGGAAGTTGTGATGCCATGGAAATGGGTTTGAACCAATGAACATAGACAAGCAAAAGATGAACATGTAAGGCCAAGAAGTGAATGCTAAACAGACCAAAGAAACCTCCATAATAGACCATGAACAAGTGGGTCTTGAATGGATCTTGACCAGGGAAGTGAAGCATACACAACGGATTATGCAATAACCATATGACTATCAAACACCACAACAATCATTTTAACCTTTCCTCGACGCATCATTCACACCAATGTCTCCCTTCAATCGTCATGGTCATCCTCCAATAACTCAAACACATCTCAACTACTCTAGCATGGGTCACGAACTCAGATATGACGGTAGCGCTTCATTGCAGGTGGTGGTGATGTTCTTGGCCCCTTAAATCCTCAAACACCTGGTATAAATCATCAACATGGGTTAGGGTCATGCGTTCGAGTAGCTAGGGGATGTGGTATCGGATGTCAGTTAGGTCATCCCGGTCAACGACATTAGTCTTTATGATATTCTTATGTAAACGCATATTAATATTAGTATCAATTGGTCCGATTTCGACTTTTATTTAAAACGTACATTATTTTTCAAAAAAACTTACGCAATATACAGAGGCGCCAAACCAATTGGCGCCTCCTCTCCTTTTTTCCACATGAGCGCCAATTGGATTGACAACACCAGGTGCACTAGCCAATCCAATTGGCGCCACCTCTTTAACTTAGACAGCAGGCGCCAATTCATCTGGCGCCACCTTTTCAAAGTGGGGTAGTTTGGAAATTAATCTAAAAAGTGTGTTATTTTGGGGATTTTTTTTTGAAAAAATAGGTTAGTTGAGTAAAAGTTTCAAGTAAATTGATATTTTAGTTTTAGAGTTTTTATTTTAAAGATTAAAATCAGGAAGACTGTATCTCACATTTTGACATAGGATTAAAAATTTATGTTATACAGATATATAAATATATAAATAATATAATAGAATGTAATAATTACAATAGAAAATAGAATATGCATAGGGTAAAATCATTCAATGGAAATTAATTATTCAACTATGTCATTGAAGTTGGTGTTCATCAAATCAAGATCGTGCTCCTAATCCTCGTATCATGTCCAAATAGTTGTTTGTTTTAAAGTTTGATCTAACTCATCCTTATAAAGCGGATTTGTAAGGTGAGATGTGTCATTTTATATTTTAAAAAAATCATGATCTAATTAATGTGGAACTTACGATCACCCTAATACATCTCTCACACTCATTCCTCTTTAAGGCTTGGTACGTGGATATTAACGGTGGGAGACCCAGGTTCCCATCGATAGGCTCTGATACCATGATAAAATTAGAGTTTGACCTAACTCATTCTTATAAAATCGGCTTGTAGGGTGAGGAATACCCCTCTATAAAAATCCTTTCAATGTTCTACTTTTAATAGAATTAGAGTTTGATCTAACTCATCCTTACAAAACTGGCTTGTTGTTAGATGCCCAAAAGTGCTTATTAGAGCTATCATATGTGGGCATCTTTCACTCTTTTTCCTTGCTAAAACTGTCAAAACCACATTTGTTTTACATGGAATGCATTACATTGATAAACAAGCTTGGTGCCTTTGATTTGTGTGTTATTGTGCAGGAAAGACATGAACTAATTGAAAATAAAGACACAAGAAAATTGGCAAAGGAACCAAAGAATACAAGCATTTCATCTGCCAGCTCGCTAGGCGAGGCTGTGGCGAAGCATTGGTTCGCTAGGCGAGTTCCTGGCGAAAAGCTCCAGTAAATTGTCAAATTAATTCGCTAGGCGAGCTCAAGGCGAAGGTGGTAGCGAGTTCGTTCTGTTTTGGTGAAAAACGCAGCCAGCACTCACTCGCTAGGCGAAGCTCTAGCGAGTCCCCAGCGAGCATTCCAGTAGCAAAACCTCTCAACCTCGCTGGGGCGAAGGTTGAAGCGTGTCCTTCGCTAGGCGAAGGTATGCTCGCTAGGCGAACATCACAGTTCAGCAGGCCCTGTTTTCTCTGGGCGCAGGGCCCTTTTTGTGCCCATTTTAGACCCTCGCTAGGCGAGCCATTCTGCTCGCCTAGCGAACTTGACAGCCCAGCAGTGGTCTATAAGTAGCAGGTGCCACTTTTGAGCACCATACCTCATTTTTACCAACTTTTTCCACTTTTGTACTTTCTTCTAGATATTTTTGCAGCATTGTTCTTGGGATTTTTATGCCCTAATTTTCATTTCTCTTCATCTTAGAACCATCTTCTACAAAAAGAAGGTGGATTCCCATCCAACTTCGATTATCCGACTTGGATGTTGATCAACCTTCTTTCCTTACTTGCCGACCAAGCTACCATGAAAATGAGTAGCTAAGTCATCCATTTGTCAAGGTTAGATGTAGGTGATTACTAACTTTGTGTGTAAATGTAAGGATCCTCATATGTAAACTCTTTAACGGTAAATATATGATGAAAACTTTGTTTCTATTTAAAACTCTTTGTGTTGGTTTATGATCGAGAGATGTTTACCGACTCTTGACCTAGGTTTTCATCCAAACTTGTTTGTTAGCTAGAGATAGTAACGAATGATTTTGTTCACCATAAGGTTGAACCAAAAAGTTGTCATTTTGATAGATTGTGTTCGAGAGAAACAATGGATCAAAATGGCAAAACTCACAATATGTGTTCGAGAGAAACATATTGAGAGGACTTTGTGAAATGATTTATCATCTAAAGGAGTTTATAAGATTGTTGACCGAGCAAATACATGCAAAGTGATCATTGAAACCTAACTTTGACAATATTTCTCATTTAATCAAACCATAACTTTTACCGCAACTTATTACTTTTTATGCAAGATAACTTGATTAAAACCAAAACCCTATTGTTACATTGAGCTAAGATTAATACAACCATCGAACGACGGTGATATCTTACAATCCCTGTGGATACGATAACAAAAACCCGACACGAAATATACTTTCAACAAAATGGCGCCGTTGCCGGGGATTGTAAATTGATATTGCGAGCATCGCAATGGTTGTTTAAGTTTTAGCTTGTGAATTTTTGACTTGTGCTTGTAATTTGTTTGGTTTAGTGTGCAGCTTACGTTTTATGCGAGGGCAAATCCCTGTGGACGAACTTCTTTTTGATCCTGAGATCGAGAGAACCGCAAGGAGGCTCAATAGCAAAACGAGACGTAGGAGGCAACAGGCTAGACAACGCCAAGAGCAAGGAGAAAGTTCTTCAACCACAAATCCACCACCATTCATACCAAACATGGAGCCACAACCACCACCACCTATTTCTACTCCATGTATCAATAGTCCAAGGAACACCGCTCAGTTTGCCAACCACACGGGAAGGCAAGCTGAGATGAAGACGGGAACTCTGAATTTATTATATGGGAGTCCATTCACCGGAATGGACCATGAAGACCCATTTGCTTTTCTCACAAAATTTTATGAGATAGCATTGGCTGCCGGAGTGGATCAGGCTCAGGAGCTTCCGTTGTTCAGACGATTATTTCCCCACGCTTTGCTCGGTAAAGCAAAGGATTGGTATCTGGATCAAACACCTGCCGTAATGACAGACTGGAACGTGTTAGAAGAGAAATTCATTGAAAGATTTTTCTCCCATAACCGATTCATGGAATCAAAGACGGCCATCTCGGTGTTTTCTCAAGGAACCAGTGAATCTTTGAATGAAGCGTGGGAGAGATTCAAGTCCATGCTTAGGAAATGTAAAGGGCATGGATTTGATGAATTAACTCAAATCCATATCTTCAGAAATGGACTTCAACCAAACTGCAAGACGTTGTTGGATGCCACCTCGGGTGGCTCGTTGATGTCAAAAAGTGCCGAAGAAGCCACCAACATTATCAATCGAATGGCTCTAAATGATCTTCAGAGTCAAAGTCGTGGAAATTCTTTGAAGAAGGCGGGAGTGCTTGAGTTAGGGACGAATGATGCCATCCTTGCCCAAAACAAGCTCATCTCACAACAAGTGGAACTCTTAACGCAACAAATCAAAGAGTTAAGAGAACCGTCAAAAGCTAAACAAATAGCTTGTTGTGAACTTTGTAAAGGTGAACATGACACCGGATTTTGTCCACCTCCCGGTTTTGACGAAGTAAACTACATGGCCAATCAACGGGACTATCAACCGAGACAACAACAACCTTATCAACCGCACCCTCAACAACAACAACAACAACAACAATTCCAAGGGAACCAAGGGTTCCAACCTAGAAGCAACTATTATCATAACCAAGGTTATGGAGGTGGTTCTTCTAGCCGTCAAAACCCTCCCCAAAATCCGTATCAATCTCAACAACCGCCGGTCGTCAATTCTAAATTGGAAGAGACATTGACGCAATTCATGCAAATGTCAATGGCCAATCAAAAGAGTAATGACGCGGCCATAAAAAATCTTGAAACTCAAGTTGGGCAACTTGCCAAGCAACTCGCTGAACAACAAACCGGTCCTTCTTTTTCGGCTAATACGCAAACAAATCCTAAGGAGCATTGTAAGGCGATTATGACGAGAAGTGGGAGGGAGTTGGGTAGTGAGAATGAAAAAAGAGTTGAGAGTGAACAAAGAGAGAAAGAGAAAGAAATTGAGGAGGAAATAGTGGAGGAAAATGTTGATGGTGAAATAGGAGTGTGGAGTGATGAGGAAGTAGTTGAAAAGAATAAAAATAATGGTGAAGTTGAAAAAGAAAAAGGTGTGGAGATTGAGGAAAATAAAAGTGATGAGGTAATAAGGGAGGTAGTGAAGAAGCCTAGATGGAAAAGTGCTAGAATTGCAAAGGGAAAGGAGGTAGTGAGCGCTACTCCTATCCAAAACCTTCCTTACCCTCATGCTCCTTCCAAAAGGGAAAATGAACGGCATTACGCCCGGTTCATGGATATTTTTAAACAGTTGCAAATCAACATTCCGTTTGCTGAAGCCTTGGAACAAATGCCAAAGTATGCCAAATTCATGAAGGACATACTAACCAAAAAACGGAGGTATACGGAACCGGAGACCATCGTCCTTGATGCGAGTTGTAGTGCCATTATTCAAAGGACGCTTCCTAAGAAAGAGGTTGATCCGGGAAGAGTTACATTGCCGGTTAAAATTGGTGACGTGTATGTCGGAAAGGGACTTATTGACTTGGGGTCGAGCATTAATCTAATACCTTTGTCAATTATCAAGAGGCTTGGCAACATTGAGATTAAGTCCATCCGAATGACGTTGCAATTGGCGGATAAGTCGACGACCCATCCTCATGGCGTAGCCCAAGATGTGTTGGTGAAGGTCGACAAATTCTTTTTCCCGGTGGATTTTATTGTAATTGATATGGAGGAAGATGATGATGCTCCGCTCATATTGGGCCGACCATTCATGAAGACCGCAAGAATGATGATAGATGTTGATGACGGTTTAATGAAGGTGCGGGTTCAAAATGAGGAAGTCACATTTGATCTATTCGAGGCGATGAAGCATTCCAAGGATAGAAATGATAGCTTTCGCATCGATGTGATCGAAGACGCTATTATAGAGGTTTCAAAGCATATTCATGAGATATCTCCTATGGAGTTAGCTCTTGACGACTCATTAGAGGTTTTCACTGTTGAAGAGGAGCTAGCTCTTGAGGAATGCTTAAAGGAACTTGAAAGTTTGGAAGACCTACAACCGTGGGAAGTAGAGGAAGAAAACTTGAAGAAGGAGGTCATTGACGAGAAAGCGCCAATTGAATTAAAAGAGTTACCTTCGACTTTGAAATATGTGTTTCTAGATGAGACCGAGGCAAAGCCGGTCATCATAAGCAACCTCTTGACAAAAGAAGAAGAAGCCCGTCTAATCATTGTGCTAAAAACCAATCAAGAAGCTATGGGTTGGACTCTTTCCGATCTAAAAGGAATTAGTCCATCCTATTGTATGCACAAGATTTTGATGGAGGAGGATTTTAAGCCGGTGGCTCAACCACAACGCCGCTTAAATCCTACGATGAAGGAGGTTGTAAGAAAGGAAGTGGTGAAGCTATTGGATGCGGGAATGATTTACCCGATCTCGGATAGTCCGTGGGTTAGTCCCGTGCACGTGGTTCCGAAGAAGGGTGGAATGACCGTAATCCGAAATGACAAAGACGAATTGATCCCGACTAAAGTTGCCACGGGGTGGAGAATGTGTATAGATTATAGACGGTTGAATACCGCGACTCGTAAGGACCATTTCCCACTCCCGTTTATGGATCAAATGCTTGAAAGACTATCGGGCCAACAATACTATTGTTTTTTGGACGGCTACTCCGGGTACAACCAAATTGCGGTTGACCCGGTTGATCATGAGAAGACGGCTTTCACGTGTCCGTTTGGAGTGTTCGCATACAGAAAAATGCCCTTTGGGCTGTGCAATGCACCGGCGACCTTCCAACGATGTGTCCAAGCCATTTTTGCCGATCTGATAGAGAAAACAATGGAAGTCTTCATGGATGACTTCTCGGTATTTGGTGGGACGTTTAGTCTATGCTTGGCAAATTTGAAGACGGTGTTGGAAAGGTGTGTGAAGACCAATTTGGTGCTAAATTGGGAAAAGTGTCACTTCATGGTGACCGAGGGGATCGTGCTAGGCCACAAAGTCTCTAAAAGGGGCTTGAAGTGGATAGAGCTAAGGTTGAAGTAATTGAAAAATTACCCCCTCCGGTGAATGTGAAGGGCATCCGTAGCTTTTTGGGGCACGCGGGGTTCTACCGGCGCTTCATCAAAGGACTTCTCAAAGGTGGCTAAACCTTTGAGCAATTTGCTCGCCAAAGACCAGGTATTTCTCTTCACCGAAGATTGTTTGCAAGCTTTTGAGGTTTTAAAAGAAAAATTGGTTACCGCTCCAATAATAGTCGCTCCCGATTGGAATGAAAATTTTGAACTAATGTGTGACGCAAGTGACTATGCTGTTGGAGCGGTACTTGGCCAAAGAAAAGACAAAACTTTTCATGCGATACATTATGCGAGTAAGGTTCTTAACGAGGCTCAAATAAATTATGCCACAACGGAAAAAGAACTACTCGCAATAGTGTATGCGCTAGAAAAGTTTAGGTCTTATCTTATAGGGTCCAAAGTCGTTGTGTATACCGACCACGCGGCGATTAAGTATCTGCTAACCAAGCCGGATTCGAAGCAAAGGCTCATCCGTTGGATCCTCTTGTTACAAGAATTCGATGTCGAAATCAAAGACAAGAAGGGGTCGGAAAACTTGGTAGCGGATCATTTATCCCGCTTAGTGAATGTCGAGGTTACCGCATCTGAAAAGGAAATCCGGGAAGAATTTCCTGATGAAAAACTGTTTAAGGTTCAAGTTAGGCCGTGGTTTGCAGACTTTGCAAACCACAAGGCTAGTGGTTTTGTGCCTGCCGACCTAACTTCGAACCAAAAGAGGAAGTTCCTTTCGGATGCGAAGTATTATGTTTGGGATGACCCATACTTGTTTAAGTTGGGTAGCGATAACCTGTTAAGGAGATGCGTAACTGGTGATGAAGCCCAGAGCATCCTTTGGCATTGTCACAACTCGCCTTATGGCGGACATTATAATGGGGTTAGAACGGCCACTAAAATTCTTCAATCGGGATTTTATTGGCCAACTATTTTCAAAGACGCACATATCCATGCGCAAAGTTGTGACAGCTGCCAAAGAAGCGGTGGGATAGGTAAGAGAGATGAGATGCCTCTCCAAAATATCCAAGAAGTGGAAGTGTTTGATTGTTGGGGCATAGATTTCGTAGGACCTTTCCCACCCTCTTATGGGAATGAGTACATGCTTGTTGCTGTTGATTATGTCTCTAAGTGGGTTGAGGCGATTGCCTCACCTCGGGCGGATGCCAAAACGGTGATAAATTTTTTAAAGAAAAACATATTTTCCCGTTTTGGAACCCCCCGAGTGTTGATAAGTGACGGAGGGTCACACTTTTGCAATGCACCTTTGGAAACAATTCTAAAACATTATGGTGTATCGCATAGGGTGACAACTCCGTACCACCCTCAGGCTAACGGGCAAGCGGAGGTCTCTAATCGAGAGATTAAGAGAATCCTAGAAAAAACCGTGTCTAATTCTAAAAAAGAGTGGTCCCAAAAATTGGACGAAGCATTATGGGCCTACCGTACGGCCTTTAAAGCTCCAATTGGCCTAACTCCCTTTCAATTGGTATTTGGTAAAACTTGCCATTTGCCGGTTGAATTGGAGCACAAGGCCTTGTGGGCCCTAAAGTTTTTAAATTTTGAACATGAGTTGGCCGGTAACAAAAGGAAAGTACAACTACTTGAGTTGGAGGAGATGCGCAATGCCGCATACCACTCAAGTTGGTTGTACAAGGAAAAAGCAAAGAAGTATCACGACAAGAAGATCCGTAACAAAGAATTTGTGCCCGGACAATTGGTCCTATTGTTCAACTCCCGGTTGAAGTTGTTTCCCGGGAAGTTGAAATCAAAATGGTCCGGGCCATTTCGGGTGAAAGAAGTAAAAGAGTACGGGGCCATTGTCATTGAAGACATGGACAAGAAAGATAGTTGGACCGTGAATGGCCAACGATTGAAAGTGTATCTCGGCGGTCATATGGATCGCGAGAGTTGTGCTCAGCCGCTCGATGCTCCTCTGTGAGCATCGCACCGTCGAGCTTAGCCGACGTTAAACAAGCGCTAGTTGGGAGGCACCCCAACATTGTAAGTATTTACTGTTTTATGTTTTATGTTGTATTGAGTACACTGTGCTAAACCCATGCTGGATGACTTGCAAGTGCTGCATTTGCCAATGCACTTGCTGTCATGCTCGCTTGCAGCTCGCTAGGCGAGACAGTAGCGAGCATGCTCGCTAGCTGCTCGCTAGGCGAGGCAGCAGCGAGCGCTGCAGTACTGTTTACTATTTAAATCTCAGCAGGGCCATTTTGCCCCAAACCTTCAAAAAAATTTCTGAACGGCTCTGCTGAGGAATTTGTGCTAGGCTTCTCAAACTCTCTCATTTGCATCTTTATCACCAACACTTGTTCGTTTCGGTCGATTGCAAACTCTTCTCACTTCACATTTCCGAATCCGTGTAACTAAGGTTTGCCCTACTACATTTGTCTTTTTGTTTTAACTCTTAATTTCCAAATGTGAATGGCAAATAGGATGAGTGTGGTATGGGAACATTGAGGTTGCATGTGGTATTTTGGAGTTTGCAAGTCTTGAAGATTTAGGTTTTCAAATTGGGGATTTAGTGTTACTTTAGGTTTTGCATGCAATTAGGCAATCCCCAATAGCATAGAACGATTAATTGCCTTGAGAAATCATTAGGTTCTGATGTGGGAACCATTAGAGTATGGGTATTGGGGGAAAAAACTTTGAAAATGCAGAAAACCCCAAAACCCGTAAGGTTCGCTAGCACTCGCTAGGCGAACCTGGGGCGAGCGTTCGCTGCCACTTCGCTAGGCGAAGCAGCAGCGAGCAAGGCAGTATTTTAAATTATGCTTTGTTGACTAATCTGTTGTTTGGTGTGTGTTGTTTCTTTGTATATTTTGCAGATGGAGTTAAGGTCTGGAGCTGGTAAGAAAAGAAAGGGAGCAGCTACTTCCCGGACCGTGCCTATTCAATTCGATACCGACAAGTTTGTCGGTCCAAAACAGGCTGCACGATACATCGCTCTGGAGAAGCGAAAGATACTTCCAGAGAAGCGATTTCTGATCAACCCACAGGGCACTTACAGAACTTTCGCCGGGTTGATAGACGCAAAGAAGTGGGATAGGTTGATAAGTCCCTTAGAGCATTATGACATTGCGACAGTGCGGGAGTTTTATGCTAACGCACTGCCCGACGACGACGAGCCCTTTACTTGGGTCTCTAGAGTGGCCGGGCGTCCAATTCCATTTGACCGGGACGCTATCAACCGAATCCTTGGGGAACCGCTCCAGCTGAGTGCTGACCAGAGAGACCAATACCACACCGACCTAAGGCTTCACCGAGATGTCCCTGCCATTACCGCCGACCTGCTTTTACCTGGGAAATCTGTTGAGCCGAACCCATCTGGGGTTCCAGTGAGGTATCACCGGGAGGACATGACTCCCATGGCTCAACTGATACTGCTCTTGGTTTTGACCAACATTCAGCCTAAATCACACACCTCTACTGTGCCGATCCCAGTGGCACATTTGGTCCATTCCATCCTCACAAATGTCGAGATAGATGTGGCGAGGATAATCGCCAATGAGCTGAAGACCGTGGTCGAGAGCGGGCTTAAGTCGGGGGATCGTGTTAATTGTCCCCTGGCCTTCCCGTGTTTGATTATGAGCTTATGTGTTCAGGCAAGGGTGAGAATTCCGTCTCGTGGGCAGGTTAGGATCCCGACACCTATCGATGATCGGTATGTGGCTAAATATTGTAGACCAAAGACTACCGGTGGCAGTGCAGCCTCAGGAAGTACTCGGGCTTCTGATGGTCCTAGTGTTTCTACTCCCGGGCTTGATCCCTACCTACGAGCGGTGTGTGACTACAGTTTTGAGTGGATGGCGGCATCCCAGAGAGCTATGATTGATATGCACAACAGTATGTAGAGGTTGGAACTGCAAGGTAATGACCCCTCCGGTGCTCGAGCATTGTTGGCGCGTGAGCAGTTTATGCTTAACGCTAATTGGCCTGTGGACAGGCCAGTCTATGGTGAGGGGGTGGGCGCTGATGCTGATGGTGCTGATGATGATGATGTTGATGATGAGGCTACCGGTTCTGAGGCCGGTAGCGAGGAGGAGTCCTGAGCCCTTAGTGGGTTAAGTTTTGTGTGTTTTCAGTTTTTATGTTATTTCTATTTGTATTTTCGGATTTTGTATTTTGACCATGGTGTTGTACTATTGGGGTGTTTTGTCCCCCATGAACAAATTTATATTTTCAGTTAATGTTATTTAATTATGTCTTTAATTTTGTGTGTTTAATAAATTTTTGGTTGATTGAGTGGCAAACCCTTCTAGATTGGTTGCTCCTCAAGAAGTACCCAATGAAGGTGCATCCGAGCTTGGATGGCAATGATAAGAATAAACAAGTGAATGAAGCTAAGGTACATGGTTACCGTCGGCTAGAATTTTAGAATGCATTAGGAACTTTACTCTTTTTGGTAAATTGAATATTGTCTTTGTGCAACATAATTGAATGAATGTTTCATCTAGAACTTAAAACCACAAATTGTGAGGAAACCTCCATTGTACACTTAAATGCTGGATTCTAATAAGTTTTGTTGATTCATGTGATTCATTCTTTGTCTTTTATTATTGTGAAATTGTGGAAGCAATTAGAAATGATCAAGGCACTTGTTTTCTTTCGAGCACAACTACATCCAAAAACAACTTACCTGTGAGCAGAGAGAGTATTTGTTAACCCCTTTGAGCCTAAACAGTTGAATCTCGACTTGAAATAAAGCGAGATCTCAAAAATCTTTTTTTTACAACCCGGAAAATCTTGATTATTGTTCTTTTGCCATAAAAAGTTAAGAGCATTCACTTAGGGTGTGGAAGAAATAAGTTGGGGAGAACGAAAAAGAATTGGTAAGTACCACAACTCTTGAAAAAGAAAAGAAAAACCGAGCAAGCATAGAAAAATATATGTATAGAAAATATAGAAAAGAAACATCTGTTTTGTATATTTGATGTGAAAGAAAAGAACAAAAATAAAAAATAAAAAAATGAAAATGAATGCTTGCTTGGAAGAAAAATAGTGAAAAATAAAAATTGAGTTGTGAAATATGTGTTGTGAAGGTTTCAAATAAGAAACAAATGAAACAAAGTCGAGTAGTGTGAATAACACTGTGAATGTCTCTTTTGCATCGGCACTTTCGTTTCAATGGCCTTAGAAATGACCCTTGTTTGTTAACCTAACCAAGCTTCAACCGAAAAGCCCTTAGTGATCTTTATGCTTCCACAGTACCATTTTTAATTGTTAGACATTGTATGAATCTATTTGATTTCTTCATTATTTGTTAGAGAGTGAGATTAGTCCCGCGGTTGCAAACGCGCAAAATCTTCATTCCTTATTCGAAGAGGAGAGATAGGATGATTCATTCAGAATAGTATTGTTGTAGATAGATAAATATTTTGCATTGCTATTTAAGTTTTAGTTCTTATGTATTATTTTATTCGAACCGTTGGGAACTTGTAGTTGCTGATTTCGCTTGTGTTTGAGCCGTTTATCCAACTTCGGAGAAACCAGTTTCTTAAAGCAAATCCTCTTGTCCTTCAAGAGGCATACTTTGCTTGAGGACAAGCAAGAATCTAGTTGGGGAGAGTTGTTAGATGCCCAAAAGTGCTTATTAGAGCTATCATATGTGGGCATCTTTCACTCTTTTTCCTTGCTAAAACTGTCAAAACCATATTTGTTTTACATGGAATGCATTACATTGATAAACAAGCTTGGTGCCTTTGATTTGTGTGTTATTGTGCAGGAAAGACATGAACTAATTGAAAATAAAGACACAAGAAAATTGGCAAAGGAACCAAAGAATACAAGCATTTCATCTGCCAGCTCGCTAGGCGAGGCTGTGGCGAAGCATTGGTTCGCTAGGCGAGTTCCTGGCGAAAAGCTCCAGTAAATTGTCAAATTAATTCGCTAGGCGAGCTCAAGGCGAAGGTGGTAGCGAGTTCGTTCTGTTTTGGTGAAAAACGCAGCCAGCACTCACTCGCTAGGCGAAGCTCTAGCGAGTCCCCAGCGAGCATTCCAGTAGCAAAACCTCTCAACCTCGCTGGGGCGAAGGTTGAAGCGTGTCCTTCGCTAGGCGAAGGTATGCTCGCTAGGCGAACATCACAGTTCAGCAGGCCCTGTTTTCTCTGGGCGCAGGGCCCTTTTTGTGCCCATTTTAGACCCTCGCTAGGCGAGCCATTCTGCTCGCCTAGCGAACTTGACAGCCCAGCAGTGGTCTATAAGTAGCAGGTGCCACTTTTGAGCACCATACCTCATTTTTACCAACTTTTTCCACTTTTGTACTTTCTTCTAGATATTTTTGCAGCATTGTTCTTGGGATTTTTATGCCCTAGTTTTCATTTCTCTTCATCTTAGAACCATCTTCTACAAAAAGAAGGTGGATTCCCATCCAACTTCGATTATCCGACTTGGATGTTGATCAACCTTCTTTCCTTACTTGCCGACCAAGCTACCATGAAAATGAGTAGCTAAGTCATCCATTTGTCAAGGTTAGATGTAGGTGATTACTAGCTTTGTGTGTAAATGTAAGGATCCTCATATGTAAACTCTTTAACGGTAAATATATGATGAAAACTTTGTTTCTATTTAAAACTCTTTGTGTTGGTTTATGATCGAGAGATGTTTACCGACTCTTGACCTAGGTTTTCATCCAAACTTGTTTGTTAGCTAGAGATAGTAACGAATGATTTTGTTCACCATAAGGTTGAACCAAAAAGTTGTCATTTTGATAGATTGTGTTCGAGAGAAACAATGGATCAAAATGGCAAAACTCACAATATGTGTTCGAGAGAAACATATTGAGAGGACTTTGTGAAATGATTTATCATCTAAAGGAGTTTATAAGATTGTTGACCGAGCAAATACATGCAAAGTGATCATTGAAACCTAACTTTGACAATATTTCTCATTTAATCAAACCATAACTTTTACCGCAACTTATTACTTTTTATGCAAGATAACTTGATTAAAACCAAAACCCTATTGTTACATTGAGCTAAGATTAATACAACCATCGAACGGCGGTGATATCTTACAATCCCTGTGGATACGATAACAAAAACCCGACACGAAATATACTTTCAACACTTGTAGGATAGGAATGTCCTTCTATATAAACCATTTCAATGTTTTATTTTCAATCAATGGGGGACTTAGGATCTTCCTAATACATCCCCTCACGTCTAGCACTCTTTTACGGGCTTACTGTGTGGAAATAAACGGTCGAAAACTCATGGGTTGATTGATAGGCTATGATACCATACTAGAGTTTGACCTAACTCATTCTTATAAGAATGACCTGTAAGGTGAGTGATGTCACTCTATATAAATGTTTTTCAAGCTCTATATCTAACTAATGTGGGATTTAATATCTTTCTAATAGTTCGCGCCCTCCTTTGGATTATGTCATATAAAATTGAGTTCTTCATATTATGTCATTTAAAATGTGTTCAACATTACAAATCATTTCATGCTTCTTTCACCATGCCTAACACCTCATATAACACAAATAGCCATTCTCGTTCACAACAATATAATATGGATAAATGATTTTAATAGTTTGGATATGTTTTGAGAAAACACGAGAAAAAGAAATGTTATTGTATGTTGGGACAAGAGAACCACAAGAGTGGTGATTTCTAATGGATGGAGAGAGAGAGAGAGAGAGAGAGAGAGAGAGAGAGAGAGAGAGAGAGAGAGAGAGAGAGAGAGAGAGAGAGAGAGAGAGAGAGAGAGAGAGAGATTAATGAGGATAAAAACATGATGGACTAATCATTAGTGACATACCAAAAGATATATATATATATATATATATATATATATATATATATATATATATATATATATATATATATATATATATATATATATATATATATATATATATATATATATATATATATATATATATATATATATATATATATATATATATATATATATATATATATATATATATATATATATATATATATATATACAATTATATTAAATGAGGTACAAGTAACAAACAAAAAAAAAGAAATAACTACTGTTGTAACAGGTTAAGTCCAAACAATTTTGTTTGAGCATTATCGATTACAACTATAGCGTAACCAATTACCAAACAATTTTGTTTGAGCTGTAATAAATTACAATCAGAGTGTAAGCATTTACCAAACGATTATGTTTGAGCTGTAATCAATTACAACCCTTCAGTAACCAATTACATGCACTTGAAATATGTTTTTCATTTAACATACCACCACCTTAATTCATGTTCTCCAAGTTTTCCATGCACATATCCTTCTTTAATCTCTTGAATACTTCAATAGAGACTCACTTGGTCAACAAACCGACTACATGGTTTTGACTTCTACAATACCCCAACTTCAATCTTTCTTCACTAACAAGCTCTGTCAAGTAGTGAAATCTCATCTCAATATGTTTGATTCTCCCATGTGCAATAAGAATTTTAGCAAGATTTATAGCAGGAATGTTATCAACCATGAGCGTTACAGTCTCAACCTCTTTGTTGCCTAAATCTTTCAACAAATTCTTCAACCACACGGCTTCGCATGCACACAAAGAATCTGTAATATACACGACCTCACAAGAAGAGAGCGTCATTACCAATTCCTTATTCGGACATCGAAATTGGTGTTTCTCCAAACATAAAGATGTATCCAGCTGTGGATTTTCTATCATCTTTATGCCCACATCAGTTGGAATTGGTATATCTGAGTAAATTACACTTTCATCCTTTTTCCATTGCGGGAAACAAAATTCCATATCCAATGGAACCTTTGATGTATCTTAAAATACTCATGACTGCCGGAAAGTGAGACACCTTCAGTCTCTCCATAAATATGCTCACAATTCCGACCCTAAATGCATAATCTGGTCTCGTGTTACACAAGTAACGTAAGGATCAAATCAACCTCTGATATTGAGTTGGATTAACATCCCGTGTTAGAACAAAATTGGTTTGTCCCACATCCCTTGGGTTTTGATGATAACAAAGTATTTAAATAAAAATAGGATATACTAATGTTTGTTCAAGTGTGCAGGATCATAGACTAAAACTTATATAAAATCCAAGCATTATTTCTGACTCTGAACATCTAAAGAGAAGCATGAAAATCATATTCTTATGTATCAGAAGCTGAAGAATTGAATATGAAGAAGTCATCTTCTAAAGATGTCAGCATTCAAACATCATAGTCTAAAGAAATCAGCATTTGAAGAACAAACTTTGGAGAAGTCTGCTTCTGGTGAACAAAACATGGGTTATTCAAAACGCAAGAACCAAGATGACACTGATAGGTCATTGTTCATCTTTGAACATACTTTATCATGTGGTGATCTAAGCTCTAGTTTCTTCATAGAGTCTGCTGGGATAAAGTAACTAATTCCTTTTGTAGCAAAAGTTTTTCAAACTAGGTTTCACCTAACCTGACTGTTTGGTAAAACATCCCAACGTCTCCCAATGTCTATTTTGAAGCTTCTCAAAGGACTCTGTTGTTGCATCTTAAACGACTCTTTTCTTCGCTATTTAAGGAACTAAAAGACTTATAGATTAATACACATAAAATATATGTATACATATAAAACATGCTAATAAACAGTTATTGACAACTAAAGAGAAACTATTATATAAAAGTTTTAGCACAAGCTAAACTTAAGATTTCTTATCCTTGTATATCTTAGAAATCCTTAAGTCTTAAAAGAGTCATATTGTATTGTATTATTTATATACCTCTGATTGTATATCAAGTGTATTCACCCAACAACCATTTATCTGCTATGTATATTATTAGAAGTCTCTTACTAAGTGTTTAAGCAAGGAAGACTTTAGATTGTGTGATAGATCAAGAAAGTTTCATACGTATGCATGTGAGTAAGGAAGTATTTAGCTTGTGTGCTAGAGTAAGTAAGTCTCAAGCTTGTGTGCTTGAGAAAGAAAATCTCATACTTATGTGTGTGTGAGCAAGGAAGTATTTATCTTGTGTGCTAGAGCAAGGAAGTCTCAAGCTTGTGTGCTTAAATAAGGAAGTTTCTTACTTGTGTGTTTGAGAAAAGAAAGTCTCTTGCTTGTCTTCTTGAGAAAATTGTAATCTTGTGTGATTATAGTGAAAATATATTATAAGTACAAGCGAACTGGATTACTCTCGATTTGTGAGAGGAACCAGGATAACTTTGTGTGCTATTCTTCTTTCTTGAACTTTGTGTTTTTCTCACCTTCAGTTGGCATTAGAGCACAGTCTATGCTTAACACTTAACAATGGTACATAAAAGATCCTGAGAGAAACATATTGAAACATGTCTGGTGTTTTTAGATCGGAAAGTGGTACTTCTACTTCACATGCTGATATAAACCATGATTATAACAATATAGAAAAACTATATAACTAGACCTCCAACTTTTAGTGGAGACTCTACTGAGTTTGAATAGTGGAAGATCAAGATGTATACTTATCATAGGCCTTTATGATGAGTTATAGGATATTCTAGAAGATGGCATTGATATTCTAGTAAATGGAGTTGGAATGATGTCTGATAGAAAATCTCTCATACCAACTCATAAAAAGGTATATAGAAAACATCATAGAGTTAGAGACATATTGGTTGATGCTCTACCTAATTCATAGTACATCAAAATCATTGACAAATCTACTGCTATAACCATTTTTAATTCCCTATGTGCTACTTATAAAGGGAATCAATAAGTTCAAGAAGCTAAGGCTAACTTTTTGGTTCAACATTATGAGTTGTTCGGAATGAAAGAGGATGAATACATTGAAACCGTGTTCTCTAGGCTTCAAGTTCTTGTATCTAGACTTCAGGTTCTGAACAAGAGACTTCCACTCAAGTCCTCAGATAAGAGACTTCCTTGATCAATCAACCCAGAAAGAGACTTCCTTGCTTAAGTCCTTAGATAAGAGGCTTCCTTGCTCAATCAACATAAAAAGAAACTTCCTTGCTCAAGTCCTTAGACAAGAGACTTCCTTGATCAATCAACCTAGAAATAGACTTCCTTGCTCAAGTCCTTAAACAAGAGACTTCATTGCTCAATCAACCTAGAAAGAGACTTCCTTGCTCAAGCATGCAGGAAAGAGACTTCCTCTACTTTAAACAGAAGTTTAGTAGACAAGATAACTATTATACTTTGATACACAATCACAAGTATAACAATTATGCAACAATCACAAAGGTTTTCAACCTTTCTAATATTTCTAAGATAATCAAAGATAAGAAATATTATGATATTTAAGCTAATATAGTTATAAAAATAACAACTTAGACTTATGCTAAAGATCTTGTAATGCATTGTGATATTGTAACCTTCCTTTGAGTCTTCAGCTTCCTTTTATAGAGACTGAAAAAGAGTCATTGGAGGATTTGAACGTAACGTGCAAACTTAGTAAAAAAGTATGTCAAGAGAGACGTTGGAGACTTGCATCAGGTCTAAAGCTTTATCGACTAAATAATAGTGTTGCTCTCAATATCTTTCATCGTACTAGGTACCTATCAAAAGTTCGAACAATCTGAAGGTGTCACATCCCTTTTTCTCAAGCCTTGTAAAATGAAAACCCTAGTTGACTTTGTCCAGAAATTCAGGGCTTTAATAAGACAAGACTGCTTTGGTTTAGGGTATATATCAACTGCTCTTCACACCTTCAGAGTTTGAGCTGTCATCAGAAACTGGGTCATGATGCCAAAGTCTGATGCCTTCAAAGGTGATGAACTAGTTCAGATTCTGACCAATCAGAATCAGACTTTAAATTACTTCTCCACATATGCTAACAATCAAGATTAGTTATTTTCTCGTGATCTCGCACACTTAAAAAAATGTTAGCAAACCCTATTGTTCTTTAAATACTTTGTTATCTTCAAAACCTTTCTAAGAGCATAAAAAATTCTTGCTTTAACAATC
Organism: Lathyrus oleraceus; assembly: GCF_024323335.1. NCBI lineage: Eukaryota > Viridiplantae > Streptophyta > Magnoliopsida > Fabales > Fabaceae > Lathyrus > Lathyrus oleraceus. The sequence continues at coordinate 46,214,916 of NC_066584.1, read as the reverse complement.
TTCTCTCTTTTGATGATGACACACAAATGTATTTAAGAACAATGGTTGATGATTTAATTAACATATTCTAACATCGGAGGCTAAGGCTTGTAAGCTCCCCCTACTGAGATGGACTTAAACATAACCTATTGAGCATTAGTCAATTTTGTGACAGTGGTTATGAGGTCATGTTTAATAAGAACACTTGCATAGTCATGAACGAATCTGACATGTCCATAGTGTTCAAAGGGAAAAGAAAGGGCAATATTTACAAAATCAGTTTTTCTAAATTGGTTGATCAAAATGTACTTTACCTTCTATCTATGAGGGATGAGAAGTGGATATGGAACATAAGGTTAGGTCATGCTAAATGGAGATTAATCTCTAAACTTAACAAGTTGAAACTTGTTAAAGGATTTCCAGATCTCAATCATCACTTAGATGTTGTTTGTGGAGCATGCCAAGTAGGAAAAATCATAAAAACTTCTTTCAAATCTAAAAACATTGTCTCTACCTCTCGACCCTTAGAACTACTTCACATTAATTTGTTTAGTCCTGTTAGTACTACATCAATCAATAGGAAGAAATATTATTTAGTCATTGTTGATGACTATAGCAGATGGAGTTGGGTTAAATTCATGATAATCAAATATGAATCATATGATGTGTTCAACATCTTATGCATACAAGTACAAATTGAAAAAGAATCTAAGATTTTAAAGTTAAGAAGTGATCATGGTGGTGAATTTGAAAAAGAGCCATTATAACTATTTTGTGAAAAACATAGAATTCTCTATGAGTTCTCTTCTCCTAGAACTCCACAGCAAAATGGAATCGTAGAAAGAAAGAACAGATCTTTACAAGAAATGGCCAGAATCATGATCCATGAGAACAACTTACCTAAGTACTTGCGGGCAGAAGATATAAACACAACATGTTATGTTCAGAATAGAATCTATATTAGACCTATTCTGAATAAGACATCATATAATTGTTTGAACAAGATTTGGTTCTGCATCTATACCTTGAGTTTTGATGATAATAATGTCATATTTGTGTGAGAATAATTTTGGTACCCTAGTGGTTTGTTTTTGTGTAGCTTTAACAACCAATTCTGATTCTTAGTATATGACGTGCAACGTCACCAGTTTCTGAACAATTGTGTTCCAATTTTCACTTCTGCACTAATCATGAGAAGTTTTGAAAGATATCAAGTTATTGCTGCAATGTTCTTTCTACTTTTGTGCTGACTCACTCCTGAGAAGTTTATGAAGAGGCGCTAGGTTACTGCTGCAACGTTCTCTTAACTCCTGCTTCTGGACGTGACTATGATTGTCAAGCTTTTGAAGTTTTGTTACTTAGCTGAAGATTCTAAAGATCTCAAGCCAAACATTGAGGTTATCAAGGTTCTGACAGTAGACCCTAAAGACTCTGAAGATTTTGAAGATACTGAAGATCTCAAGCCAGACTCCTGACACTATCAAGGTTCTGATCGTAGATTCTGAAGTTTATGAATCCAACTTTATGTTTCTTCATTTCATGCTTCATCAACTTTCATCTTAAGCCAATGAACTTGAAGATAAGATCAAGTGGGTACATAATCAAATAGTACATAATACAAATCAAATATTCTTTCCACTACCTGATATCATGGGCAAGAACAATATTATAGATCAAACATGTCACTGGATTTATGGGCAAAAGATAGTACGCAATATCACTCCTCTCACCATCCAACAGTGAATAACCGCTCTATTTGGTTTCCCCATTTTTCCTTCAAAGGGTTTTCTTCTTATGCTATAGAAATAAGACTTGGAGACTTAAAGAAATAAAATTATGCTGAAGCGTTACAACTTTTGACAAGTATATTTTCATTGTGAAAAGCTATCAATTTTTGTACACAGTTTTTCTTTAAGTGTTTGTATTTCATTTGTGTAAAATATGCTTGTGTAGAAACATCTTGTAAACACACAAAATTTTATTCAAACTGTTTATTTGATTTTCCTTAAGGAGACTAGGGTATAGTCGGATCTTCGATAAAACAAAGAAGGGTATTCTTTGTGATTATTGTAATCAGTTAATTATAGTGGAGTAAGTCTTTGTGCACAAGGCAAAATCACCTTGGAGGATGGACTGGAGTAGCTTTGAGTTTCAAGCGAACCAGGAAAAAAATCCTTGTGTTTTTATCTCTTTGTTACTTAACATTTGAGTGGTGTTCTTGAGTGGAGTAAAAGATTTTGTTTTTCAAACCCCCATTTTCTTGTGTTTTTCACACCTTTAATTGGTATCAGAGCTCCGGTTCTGATTGTGATAAAAGTTTTATCAACACTTCAACGTGTTCAGTACCGGTCTATTTAAGTGTGAGAAACAATGGCCGCTGCTAATGTTGTTAACAACAATGAGAGATATCACTAAAGTGCTAAACCACTAATCTTTGATGGTGAGAAATTTGATTATTGGAAAGATAGAAGTGATAGTTTCTTTCTTGGTTATGATGTTGATCTCTGGGATCTTGTAGGTGATGTCTACGTTCACCCAGTTAATACTGAAGGAAATAGTAAAGCAAGAAGTGCTATGACTGATCAACAAAAGAAGGATTTCAAAAATCATCTCAAGGCTAGAACTATGCTGCTAAATGTTATCTCTTATACTGAGTATGAGAAGATAACAAACAGAGATTCTACCAAATCTGTTTTCGAATCTTTGAGGATGACTCATTAGGGGAATTCTCGAGTAAAGGAAATAAAGGCCTTGGACTTAATCCATAAGTAAGAGGCATTCAAAATGGAAGATGATGAAACAGTTAAGACTATGTTCTCAAGATTTCAGATGCTTGTTACAGGACTAAAAGTTTTGGACAAAGGATACTCTACAGCTGACCATGTAAAGAAGATAATCAGAAGTCTCCTTAAAAAATGGAGACCTATGGTAACTGCTTTGAATCTAGCAAAGGATCTTAATAGTATTAGTCTTGAAGAACTTATTAGTTCTTTAAGAAGCCACGAGATTGAACTCGGGGAAGATGAAGCTTAGAAGTGAGGTAAATCTGTTGCTTTAAATTCTAAGCCTGAGAAGACAAGAGCTTATCAAGCTGAGGAAGAATCAAAAGGTTTTGATGAAGACTTAAAAGATTATGATGAGTTGTCTCTGATTTCAAATAGGGTCAACATACTCTAGAAGCACATACATAATGGTCAAGGAAAGTCCATAGGAGCTAGAAGGATTGTTGTTCATTCTGATTCTTCGTCTGGACAGAAGAAGTAAGGTTCTAGTAAAGAGGTTGTTTGCTTTTAGTACAAGGAGTCAGGCCACTACAAGAATGAATGTCCTAAGCTGAAAAAGGACAGAAGGCCTAAGAAGATTTTTTTCTAAAGGCAAGAAGGGGTTGATGGCTACATGGGATGACTCATAATTAGAAGAAGAAAATTCAGACAAGGAACAAGCCAACATTGCATTGATGGCAATAATAGTTGATCTAGAAGGTTCTAAAGAACTAGAAGACAAGGTGCTGTCAGAATCAGAATCAGACTTCGATTCTGAAGAGGTATTTTATAACCTATCTTGTTCTGATTTAGAATCATGTCTCTCTGAAATATTGAAAAAGTACCAGAGTCTTCAGAGTAGCTACAAGGACCTTAAATAAGTCAAAGTAGTTACTTATGAAACTCACGGTGAGCTTGAGAAAGGTATTTCTTCTCTAAATGAAAATGTTTTTTCGTTAGAAAGTAACAACTCTGCTTTGAGAAGTAAAATTTCAAAACTAGAGGAAGAAATAGTCTCAGAAGCTTCTGGTACTAATTGCATAATCAAATATGAAAGAGCATTCCAATACTTTATGGCTAAAAGCATAGATAGAAGCAAAATGGCTTCTTTGGTCTATGGAGTTAGCAAAAATTGCAATAAAGGTTTAGGTTGTACAAAATCTATAAAACCTGACGAAAGTCAGAAGGTAAAACTAAAACCTCTCTATGAGCATTTTGTGTTTGCTGGAATTGAGCTTGATGTTTCTACACAAACACAAAAACCTACAAAAGGTAAGAACTCAGCTCTGAAACCTAAATATCATGCACAAATTCCTCGTGATTATCCTTCTGCACAAAGATCCAAAGTTGTAAGAAACTTTGGGAAAACTAACAAAAGAGGACCCAGAAAGTGGGTACCTAAGGATAAAATAATTTATGTTGCAGAAATCCTTAGCATCTCAGTTGAAACACCAGTCATGGTACCTGGACAGTGGATACTCACGACATATGACAGGCAGAAGGTCTATGTTCCAAGATTTGGAACTTAAGCCTGAAGGCTTCGTTGGTTTTAGAGGAAACCAGAAAGGAAAGATCATTGGCTCTAAGACCATTGGTAACGGTAAAATTCATTCTATTACTAATGTTATTTTGGTCGATGGTTTGATGCATAACTTATTAACTATTAGTAAACTTAGTGACAATGGTTATGACATCATTTTAAATTAAAAGTCATGTAAAACTGTTAGTCAGAAAGATGGTACAATCCTTTTTAACGGAAAGAGAACGAATAACATTTATAAATCAGACTTTTTGATCTTGAGAAAGATGGTACAATCCTTTTTAATGTCTGTTAATGAGGAGCAATGGTTATGTCATAGACGTTTAGGCCATGTTAGAATGAGAAGGATTTCTCAGCTAAATAAGCTTGGATTAGTCAGAGGCTTACCCAACCTAAAGTTTGCTTCAGATGCTCTTTGTGAAGTATGTCAGAAAGGCAAGTTTTCTATAACATCTTTCAAAGCGAAAACTGTTGTTTCTACCTCTACACTGTTAGAACTTCAGCACATTGATTTAGTTGGTCCAGTGAAAACTGTTTCTATCAGTGGTAAGAAGTATAAATTGCTCATCGTTGATGACTATAGTCGTTGAACATGGGTAAAGTTCTTGAAACACAAGGATGAGTCACATTCTGTGTTCTCTACTTTCTGCTCACTAGTGCAAATAGAGATGGATTGCAAAATAGTCAAAGTTAGAAATGATCATGGTGGCGAGTTCAAAAATAAACATTTTGAAAATATTTTTGATGCAAATGTCATTTCCTATGATTTCTCTTGTCCTAGAACTCCACAGGAAAATGGGGTTGTAAAAAGGAAGAATAAGACTTTGCAAGAAATGACCCACATCATGATCCAAGAAACTGACATGGCTAAGCATTTATGGGCAGAAGCAGTTAACGCAACTTGTTATATTCATAATAGAATTTCTATTAGACCTATTACGGGTAAGACTCCCTGATCCGCTGTCGCGGGCGGATCAAAAACGAGTATTTTTGACAAAACGTAGTTAGCGACAAATTGACTCGGATTATCGTTCTCACAAGGATTCTTGAATGAATTAACCAATGATAGCAACGATAAATGGGGTTTTGGTTGGTTTAGGATTCAATTAAAAATATATATTAAAATAAGTGATTATCGAAATAAGCTTTAACAATAATTTACTGATTCGGTCTTTGCCTATCATCGACTATCGTAATTCCAACCGCAAATTAACTATTCCTATTCGATTATAATATCAACTGACAAACGCAATTGATAGTATAAGTTATATGTTCATATTATCCGAATTAAGCAAACGGGATTAAGTTTCATGAATTAAGCACACATGAATTAAACGGACTCGATAACGAATTAAGCAAACGAAATCGTGACTATCGTTAGGAACACACAATCAATCAGATTAAATCAATATAACATATGTAAATCGGATTAAGCAAACAAAATACATATATTAATATTGAAAGGAATAAAAAACCTGAATAAGAATTACTAAAATCTCAAGGTATCGGAACCCGAATACAACAAATTGTTTAGATCGATTAGTTCTTCATGAGAATTCTTGCCAAAGTTTTCAAGTATTTCGTGAATAGTGATCCTCCTCATGTTATGCGGCTGCTAGGTATATGGAAAACAAGGAATTTGGTTTACAACCCAACTGGATCGAAAACATAACCCAAGCCCAAAACTAATGACCCAAAACTTAAATAAAACTAATGCTGCAACTTCAACGAATTTTCTGGCCCTGCTACAGTCTGATTCAGCTCTTGACTTCTGAACAAAAGTTGTATATCTTTTTCTTAGCTTTCCATCGACTGGTAGCACGTCTCAATCCGATACTCCTAGCTCAAGATATTTTTCTCGCGAAAGCTGCTAATGTTGAAAATTAAATACGAAAATTAAATAAGTGCAAAAATAAAATAAATTATGAAAACACATTAAAACATAAAAATAATCAAAGCAAACCGAAGAAATGCTTAAGTACGAACATGGAAGAACATGCATCAAAATGCACTGATCACTCCCTATGAATTGTGAAAGAACAGAAAGCCTAACATTTCTTATTTTCATCCTTTTGGTTGTGAGTGTTTTATGTTGAACACTAAAGATAATTTTGGCAAGTTTGATTCTAAAGCAAATAAGTGTTTATTGTTAGGATATTCTGAACGCTCTAAAGACTACAAAACTTTAACACTGAAACAAGAATTGTTGAAGAATCAATTCATGTTAAATTCAATGATAAGCTTGACCCTGAAAAGTCAAAGCTAATTGAGAAATTTGCAGATATAATGATTAATTTCTCAGAATCTGAGGATAAAGAATCAGAAGGAAAAGCTAAAGACTCTGAAGCAAAAGAAGGCTGCATGTCATGAGCCTTAAGCAATAGAGAATTACAGGAGGGAATATGTCATACCCTTTTCTATTATATCTCTAAGTATGGGATAAATGACCCAAATGCTCAGAATATTTGTCTATATTCATAGAGTTTAGTGCAATTCCAGTCAATTCACTATCAAGTCTGTAACTAGCCTCCATGGCTCCTTTGTTCAAATCCTTTTGGTTTAAACACCATTACAATTTCCTCTTTTTATGGAAACACCTTTATGGTTAACCCCTTACCCTTTCTTAGGGACAAACCTCTATGGTTAACCCCTACCTTTTCTTTGGGACACACCTCTATGGTTAACCCCAATTTATTGGTTATGACACCACAATTTAGGAACATACCTTTATGGTTAACCCCTACCCTTTTCAGAGACAACCCTTTATGGTTAACCTCATACCTTTTATTTGTGACACACCTCTATGGCTAGCCCCCATTTCTTGGTTTTGACACCATCTTCTCCTTTGGTTTAAACACCATCCCAATTCTGTTTTTCTTCTTTTTCAGTCTTTGTCCTCCGAACTACGGAGCTCTGACTTCCTCATTGCACTATGAGGATACATAGGCACGAGGATGTGAGTCCTTGGCGAGCATGTTTCTCCACCTTTATTTCCTCTCCCCCTTTTTCTTTATCTGGTTCTTTGAACTACGAGGCTCTGACTTTCTCATTGCACGATGAGAATACGTAGGCATGAGGGTCACAATCCTCCTCGAGCACTCTTTTTCTAACCCATTTTTTGTTTTGCAGGTACATGAAGATAACAACACCCATCCAAGCAAGAGAATTCAAAACGGTTCCCATGAAGTACCATGGATGTGATGGGTGCTAATACCTTCCCCTTGCATAACTGACTTCCTTACCTGTTTCTCTATTTCCACTTGGGTTTTATCAATGTTTTCCCTTCTCTCTTTTGGGATAAATAAAGTTCGGTGGTGACTCTGTTGTACCTTCGAGCGTGCGATACGTTCGGTGAACATATTTCAGCTAGCTTCAGATAGGGTGACACATACGTAAATAGGTCGAGCTAAAGTAAAATTTTCTAGGCTATAAGCCGACACATCCGTGCTATGGGTTGACATGTATACTGCAATATTAAATCTTGTAGCTACTGTTTGTATGTGCTGACTCCATATGTCGATACATAGAAGTCACATGACATTCATTGGTCGATACATGACCTTCAACAGGCTGACCTATGCATCGTACAGGTCGGCATATGACTTCAACACGTCCAACTATACGATAATTTGTTTGCATATTTTCATATTTGTCAAAGTCAATTGCATTCCTTTTTGCTCCCATTCACACATGCATATATATACTTCATACATGCATCTTTCTCTAGTATGGTTTCTAGAATGAGTAAAACCTACATGAATCCAGGATTTCAAAGCATCTCATCATCTTCAATTTAATCTATGCATACATATAATCAAACTATACATAATCATTTTTTGATTGGGTTCCATTTAGATTAGGATTGATAACATCCAATTAGGATTTGAAGGTTTTTGACAAGATTGTGCAATTTAGATTTGATCGAATGAAAGCCTTGAGACTAGGTGTGTCGGCAAGGGAGTAGCGTGAAATGGTGGATCGTGTTGACAAATATTGGGTTCAACAATTGTGCGCTTGGGATTAATTGAGTCGGTTGAAAGCCTTGAGACAAGGAGGTCGTGCAAGGAAGTAGCAACAACAAGTGAATTGAAGTGGAATTGTTGGCGACTTGATTAAACTTTGATCAAGGTTTTTGAAGGTGCTAGAGTCAAGAACAAACTTATGGTTTATGTGATTTGATTTCTCATCTCTTGTATACATACTTTTGCAAAGTAAGATTAATTATATCAATATCTCAATTCGAATTCGAATTAAGGGCAGACGTACCCATAACAAGGTTGATTAGGGAACTGCATAAACAAATCCTTGTGTATTCTCTCTCTCTCTCTCTCTCTCTTTTGTTTTTCGGTTCACAAATTGTTGATTACTTTGATCTCTTGATCAACATTGTTTGGATAATAGCTTTTGAATTACTTATTAATTTGTGTTGTTGTAGTAACCACAAATCATTTGGTAGTGATTGGATTTCTAAGAACTACAAACACTATACTAATACCCAAACTTTGTTGATTGCACACAAAGTGTTTGATAAATTGTTTCAACTAGCTTTTTGTGTGTTATTATCATTGGAGATAGACCTTTACTGTAGTTGAGTATTCAATTTAGTGTTCGAATTATTTTTAATCAACTTGTGGACTATTATCATACCATTGACACTCTTACGTATATCTGGGCTTTTTAATAGTAGGTTCGGTTAGACGATTTTTTATCCGGGAAATATTTGAAACTTGCTTCGGCGCCAAAAAAAATTCTAAGTCAAAGTTTTTAATAAATTTTTAACTTGGGATCTATTCACCCCCTCTAGATCTAGGCATGTCGTCTAACAAAATAGACATTGAAGGCACATATAAATAGCCACTAAGAGGAACAACTTTTCAGTTTCCCTCTAAAAGAATTTTTTAACAAGTGTCGATTGTGAGATGGGCACATGCCACTTATTTTTTGGGAAAAAATAAATTAAATGATTTCCTTAAATTTCATTTAATTTCATGGTCCATGATAATCCTAGGAAATCATAGTAATGATGGTGATCTACACGCACATCTATGACATAACAATTTGGTTAAAAGTAGTCATGATGACTAATGTTACGTGTACATGATATTCTGAACAATGTTGAGCAGTTACAAAAAACACCACCTTTCTTCCACTCGATATGATCGAAAGTGACACTTTTAAGAGGCATCTGTTAGCCTAAAAATCTTAGCTGAAGAAAATCAATAAAAATGGTAATAACTACGTTGAAAATGCTAAGTGTCAAGAGCTTCAACCAAAAGTTTCAACGTACTAACTATGTCAACTTAGATGTTTCGACTAACCTATCAGTTGAGTGGAGGCAAATATTGGTTTGGAAGAGTCTCAGGAGAAGACCCATAAGATTAAGACCATCCTCTCTTTGAAATATGTCCAAAATGTCGAAGGTATTTATGCAAGTTAGTTCTTCAATAGAGTAGAAGTCAACACGTCTACTAGGTGTTAGAGAATTAGGACATTCTCAAGTTCAAATACTTTGTAATATACAGATGTCTTAAGAACAGTGTCAATCAATAACTCTCAAAAGAGGGAGTTAATAGGTTCAAAGCAGTTACCAACACAATTATCAGCAAGATATTTTTTTCTTCTAGCAGTTCTATCTTTGAAGACAAGTGAAGTGCGCCAGAGTATGGGCACACACATATTAGAGTATGTGTCATGCACTGAAGAAGTAACTGTTATCGACAGTTATCAATGTAGTATTGTATAAACAAACTTCCTGTATAGAGTTAGGGGACATAATTCTTATTAGAAATTCCTACACAACTTAAAGTACCTGAGTCACGTAGAGAAACGAGTTTGAGAGAAACATGTATGAATTTGCGCACCATTTCTTTTAAATCTTTTCAATTACAGCAGTTATTTTCTAATATTTTTTGTTGTTTTCTTTATCAGATTTATCCAAAGCTTACTACAATTAGCATTTACATTCAATTCGTTAACATTCAAGCATGAACTTTTAATCCCAAACACTTTTCTCTTTTCATTTCTTTCTACATAAAACTGTCCTTGAGATTTTTCGAGTTAATCTCTTAAGTGAACTAAACTCGTGATTGTTTTCTAAATAAACCAGTAAATAGTGGCATTGTGATGGAGACAGAAACACAACCTTTTTTTATAGAACTTCCAAAATCAAACAAGCTTGCAAGAAAATGACCTCCATCAGGATCAATAATGAAGTTATCACAAATCCTACATACATTGTTAGTCATGTTGTTAACCATTTTTCCAACCTTTTTTCCACCTCCAATGATGTTTAAGACAATAGCCTAATTTAAGAGACCATCCCAAATTTGATTGACTAAGCCACAAATAATATGCTTATTATCCTGCCCTTCATAGAGGAATTTAAGTTTATAGTGTTTAGTCTTAACAAAGACACTTTACATAGGCCTGATGGCTTTGGAGGACACTTCTTTCAAACTTATTAGTCCATCATTGGAAATGATGTCTGTCAAGATATTTTAGAATTCTTATATACCTACACCATCATTCCTTACTTCAACTCTAATGTTGTAGTCTTGATCCCTAAAGTCTTTGAAGTTGACACCCTATCTAAGTACAGGCCAATTGCTATGGCTGGTTTCAAATTTAAGATTATTTCCAAAATCCTTGAAGATAGACTAGCATAAATACTTCCGAAAATCATTTCCACAGACAAAGAGGTTTGTTCAAAATAGGTAGATTAAGGATTGTGTTTGTCTTGGTTCTAAAACCATCAACATGCTTCATCACAAATTATGTCATGGCAATCTTGCAATCAAATTGGATACTGAAAAGCCTTTTGATACAATGGACTGACAGTTTATTTTCAAAGTCCTCAAGGCCTTTGTTTTTTTCACTAAGTTATTTGGCAAGGTCTCAACAATCCTCAACTCAACTATGTTGTCTATATCCGTCAATAGTAAACGAGAAGGCTTCTTTGCATTATATATGAGAGTTATACAAATGGACCCATTGTCACCTTTTTTGTGTGCATTGTTGAGGAGGTTTTAAGTAGGGGAATCACAAACCTTGAATGGAACTATATCAATGCATATTCCATCTCACAAATTTATGATGATGATATGGTGATTTTTTACACAGTCTCTCTTTCCAATATCAACACTCTAGAATTTCCCCCCATAGATATGCCTTAGTCTCAAGTCAACATGTAAACCCTCACAAATCTACAATTTATGGTGTACCAATAGCCAATCATAGATTGAATCAAATTGCATCGTCCCTTGGATTTAACATTGGCACCCTGCCTTTTATATACCTTGGTGTCCCACTTTTCAAGGCAATACCTAAAGTCATTCACTTCTAGCCCATCATTGATAAGATCAAGGTCAAGCTAGCCTCTTGGAAAGCAACACTCCTTTCATTTGCAAGGAAGGTCTACTTGATCAAAAGCATTGTTCATGGCATGCTCATATAATCCATCACTATTTACTCTTGGCCCAATTCCCTCATCAATGACCTTGATAAGATGATCATGAACTTCATTTGGACTATAGACATTGTGGCTAGGAAGGTTCTCACAATGCTTCGACAATTTTCCTTTCCTTTCTCGTTGTTTCTATCAACTTCACTTATCTCATTCTATTATGTTTGTACAATTTGGTTTTACTGTTACATTTTCTCATCAATTTCCACATAAAAATCATATTCAAAGGAAACCTCTTCCACAGACTCTTCAAACTAAATATTAAATACAATGTTCTCACTTCAATCATCTGATCCAACAGTACCATCAAGTTATTCGTATAACATACATTACCATCAAATCCTTCATATAGTCTAGCATTGCAATCAAGTCCATAATCTATTTCAACATTAAAATCAAGTCTATCACATGTCTCATCATCGACATCTCCAATTAGACCTTTTTATTTATCCCCAACATCGATATCATTACATTTTTATCCATTTCATTTGACCTTTTGTTAACATTTTCCTCACCGTTCTTTTCTATTTCTTTGAGCCATTTGTCGACATTCACCTTATTGAACCCTTTTTCAACATTCACCACATTGGGGTAATTACGCATGTTCGCTTCAGCGTGCCATTTGTCAACATTCAATTCAGGGTGCCAATTGTCCATATTTACTTTAGTGTGCCATTGAACAACATATTCTAAGGACAATTAGATCTCTTCAAGAAATTTTGATTGTGATAATAAGTGAACCATATATAAATGCACTTTCTCATACATTTGTGCAATTTTTTTCATCTTATTTATACCTAAGTTATCTTTCAAGAAAATCAATTCAATCATGTTCATCAGAGTCATAAAACCACGATGTCTCTACTATTGGGTACCTTAGCCTAACTCCTTTAAACTACCAATAACTTCAAAATACGATAATTTATCAAGATCACATGCTCAAAAAGTCTCAATCCCATTGTAACCTAAATGAATAATTTGACCAAAATTTCAACCACAGTGTAAGACACATTCAAATCCTATCTCATTCATATACAAGTCTAAACTATAAAGAAAATCCTAATAAAAATGTAACGAACAAACATCAATTTAACTACATAGAACAACAAAAATTGAAACCAAAACCTAATGCTAGCCAAATAAGGAGAAAAATGAAACATAAAACAAGTCTAAATTATGGATTCATCTAGTTCACCAAGTCATCATATTCGATGTCTCAATTGCACATTCTTCATCCTCGTTTTCATATTCGATTTCCTAGATGAACATTTAATTTAATTTTATTGTAATGTTGTTGTCATGAATTTGTGAGAGAATTGAGAAAAACTTATAATGTTTAGCCATTTTCCGCATAAAATACTAATATTGACAAAATTATTGTTTTCTCTTAAAAACTAATAGAAATGCATGAACTTACACTATAACGAAAAATCCATTTTACCTCGGTTAAAAAAGGGATTTTACCTCAGTTTCATAGGCGAGGTAACAAAGGGTGACATGAAAAGTGCACCACATTATCCCTCGGTTGGACATCCACTAACGAGTAATGTGTAAGAGTCGTGGATTTGATCCTCAGTGAAACCTTTTTGGAACTTTTAAATGGAGAAAACACTTTCCTCTCGATTTTGTCGTTTAACCGACGGCTAAACACAATTAAGCTTATTATATCTAATATGGATTTATTATATCATTTTTAAAAATGAAAGCCTCATACATTAAACAAAAAGAAGCTCTACAAGGAGGAGAAGGGCCCCCAAAAATGGCTCATCAAAAGGAACAAAATCTAAAAAAAAAAGGCATTCCTAACCTATTTTGTACAAAGTACTTTCTAATCCCCATAGGAATGGAGTAAAAAAATGTGAGGGAGTTATAAGTGAGACCTAAGTTGGCCATGTGATCAGCATATGAGTTCCCCTCTCTCTCTCTCTCTCTCTCTCTCTCTCTCTCTCTCTCTATATATATATATATATATATATATATATATATATATATATATATATATATATATATATATATTATATATAATATATATATATATATATATATATATATATATATATATATAATATATATATATATATATATATATATATATATATATATATATATATTATATATATAATATATATATATATATATATATATATATATATATGTGCAAAATAAGAGATACTTTTAAACCACTCGTGTTTGATTTTCCAAGGCATTAAAGAGTTTATGTTAAAAGCTTGGACAATATTTATCGAATCCGTTTCAATCTAGAGCTTGGACCAAGCTCTATCTCTAGCAACTTTCATAGCCAAAATAACTGCTGAAAACTCAACAAAGGAGGGAGAAGGACTAGGAGACATTACCTGTGAACACAAAGAGAGAATTGCCATGGTTATTGCAAAAAATTCCACCACATCCCGCTGGAAGGAGGTCATGGTTGTATGCGTCGACACAATTGTACTTCAACCAACTAGGAGGAGGTGAGCTCCAATCATTTTTTTAATTTGAGGCCTTCTAGGAGGTTTAATCATAATGTCAAAAGCTTTGATTATTTTAAAATTATCCAAAAAAGAAGAGGAAATGGATATCGAGTTATTTCCAACCAAAAAGAAGTTGATCTTTGATTTTGTTGATAATGTGAGTAATAATTGGAATTTTATCTCTAAATCTTTCAGAATTTCTTGCTTCCCAAATATTGTTTAGAATGCAGGTTATTACAACTCTAACTAAACATATAACTTTTTCAAATTGGTTTATAAAAGAATTATATGAACAATTATATTTGAAGAACAACCTACACTAATTAATGATTTTTGAGCATCATGTAACTCATCATTCATCTTCCGTTCTTTAATGGTTAGAATATCTTCAATATTTCAAGTTCTTCATTTAACACTTCATTTTCTACTAATTCATTCTTGAAAGTATAAAATTTGATGCTTTGTAAAATGAACAAGTATGGAAGAACGTTGAACTAAAACTAGAAGCATTTGAAAGATTTTAACCATTAAAGAACATGATATGAATGACAAGTTATGAAATGCTCGAAAAACATTCATTAGTGTAAGATGTTTTTCAAATAAAACATAATTTTTCATACTATTATTTTCAAAATCAATTTAATAGGTTAAATTTTCAAAGATGAGTTAGTGAAACAAACAATCGATATTAGATATAACAAACTCAACTATATTTTCTGTCACTATAATGTCCTCTTGACATGTTTGGCAGAACAAGATGAGAGTTGCACAAAGAATCACAATAAAACAATCTCAGTCTCAATATTAAACTCAATAAAAACAACATATAACTTTCAAAACTTTGCTAAGTATAACACCTAAACAACAACAATAATATAACAACATCAAATATAAACCTATAACATCAAACTCAATAAAACTATAACGTACTTATCTCAACAAAAACAACAACATATAACATCAAACCTCAATTTAAACAGCAAAACCATATTAAACCTCTAAGGTTTCGGGTCTCAACAACAACAAGATCAAAACCTCAAGGGTTTCGAGTCTCAAAAACAACAAATAAAAACAACAAACGACATCAACAAGAACAAAAAGAACAATAATAATAATAATAATAATAATAATAATAATAATAATAATAATAATAATAATAATAAGAAGAAGAAGAAGAAGAACAACAACAAAAACAAAAACAACATTAATGTAACATGAGTAGTTATGTTTGACATACCAGATATGTGAAGAAGTGAAAGAAAGGATTTCGGTATTTCATTCTGGTAAGTATCGAACAAGAACCCTAAACACATATCATCTTCGTATTTTCTTGCTTTTTCAGGAGTTGAAGGGTTTAAGTCTCTCGTTGTTTAGGGCTTTTAATTAGGATTCCGTGTGTGTTATTTTAGTGCGTTTTTTTAGGCAAGTGAAATTGAACGCTATAAGCTAAGCTATATATCAGATTAAACAATTTCACCTTGGTTGGTAAACAAAACCAAGGTGAAAAATGACTTATTTTTGGATTAAAAATATAAACTACGATTGTTGGGATTCAAAGCATGTCTCTTGAATTACTTTACCCATCGATTTTCGTCTAAAACCTACATAATATGATTGTTCTTTTGAAAAAGAAAAAAAAACATAATGCTTATAGGTAATATACCTCAAAGTTTTCTTATGTGAGGTGAAATCGTTGTCACAAAATATATTATTTGTAGTAGTGTTAACTGTCAGAAGTATATTATAAAAAAATACAAGTAACAAATATTAGTTATAAAAATAATATAAAACAAACAATTTAATTAAAAAATTAAAAATATAATTAAGACAATATTTATTTATATATATTTTATAATAATACGCTAATTTAAACAATTTGTTAGCATTTGTTGGATCTCCATTTGAATAAAAACATCCACACGCTTGTATACTTCTCGAAAGATATGGTAATGCTAATCTCACCCCTTTGGGTAATCATTTTACAATTTTTTTCTCGTCTTATTGACACTAAAAATATGCTCTAGGGTTTAGTTCAAATATAGTAGATGTCAATAGTTTTGTGTTAAGATAAAAAGTTCACTCTTTCTATTTTTAGAGGTGTTCCCCCACCATCGTGAAAAGTCTCAACTGCCCCTAGCGTGCATCTCCAGACGGATCTTGATAGACACTTTATTTTTGCAAAAATTTAATCTGAAGATGCATCTCCGTATGCGTAAAAGTTTAATCCGGAGATGTATCTCTGTAAAACTCTAATTTAAAATTTAATTAATAATTTACCTGCGCCAGACCCTTTCCTTCCCTCTCCCTCCTTCATTTTCGAAAAAGTACTAAAAAATATCATTTGAGCTCTTATATACGTTCAACCTTTTATCTTTAGAGCACTTTCTCATCCATTCAAGCTTTTCCTCCATTCAAGCTTATCTTTCTCATCCATTTGATTTGGTAAGTTTTTCAAAATTCTTTCTTTTTTCCTTTCTATTTCAAAGCTTATACCTTTGGAGTTTTAGATAACATAAGTTGTTTTAGCTGCATTAACTAGTAGTGGAATCAAAATAGGTAGCTTAAATGGACATGCATTGACATTTTTTTGGAGGATTAGGGCAACGGTTGCGTTTCTGCCATTGTAGAGAAAATCATGACTTTATCCGAGATGCACCTTCAGATTCTGTCTGAACTGTTTTCGGAGATGTATCTCGGATTTGTGTTTGGCTGAGTTTTGTTTGAACTTGTAATGTGATTGTCTATTTGTAACGCAGGTGCAATGATCGAAAATAACCCTGGCAGAATTAGACTCGACTGTGTATCGTTATACGTGTGTTGTTGTAATACTTTATATTTTTGGAACAACTTATATATGATTTGTACATTTTGATAATTGTATGTTTTTTTTATAATTGTGTGCTATGTTTGACTCAATTAATGTACGCGTTCTCCTTTTAATTCATGGTCTAAAATGATCCAAAATATGTTGACCTAAAATGATCTAACACATCCTGGCCTAAAAAATATCAAATTTAATGAAAAAAAATACCATAATTGAGTGCATAGGGTGTTTCGGAGATGTATCCCTGTATACACCCAAATAACATATGAAAATACATCTCCATATCATATTTTGTTCAAAGTGGGGCGGATATAAGAAAGGAAAAGATTGTTGTGATTTTAGGTGTGCGGGAGATACATCTTCTGACATATTAAAGACAATTTCAGATTTCGAAGAATATGGGGCACACTCCTAAGAGTGGAAATAACATTCCTCTGAGATGATTAATGCATAGTTTAGTTTTTTTATAAAGGAAAATATATAAAATAAAAATAAAGGAACTACCAAATACTGAGAGAGATTAACCAAACCCAGTTAAACCACATAATCATCTTAAGTAGGGTGTACAAACAACTCATATACAACAAAAGTGGTCTAAAAAACAAAAGTAGGGTGTACAAACACTATCCAACAAACTCGCGTACGGGCGCAAAACTAAGTAGTAAAAGAAACACAATAAGCAAGACGACTCTTTCGAGCCAACTAATCCAACATTAAACAATTAGAAGAATGCGAATATCAAAACAATCTGACATCAATCACAATGACTAATACAAAAATTAATTCGACTCCATCATAAAGAGGAAAATTATAACTCTTGATACCTGCAAATTTCAACATATCTGAAGACAATCAGAGAATAAAAAGTTAGGACACCATTCTGCACCAGAAGCACAAACCACCGACAACAGTGAAACCAACGTCGTTTATGAAATCTACCGAAAAAAAGAATAACCTCCACAAGCACCACCAAAAGCTCCAGAAAAAACAAAGCAAGAGACGAAACAACATCACCAACACCAAAAAACTAAACCCAAAAAGAACCAGATCCAATCAAATCAACTATTGTTGGAAACTAACCCCCCGAAAAAGAGAAAATAGAAACTCACTGTGTTGTTGGGCTGAAATTGCTTGTAAATCCCCGAGGTTCATCGGAACAGAACCAACCCCAAATAAGGTTAAAGGTGTCACTACCATAGGGGCATCGTGACACCGAGGTTAGAGGCTACATTAGTGGTGTTGGTTGTTTGGATCTAAGGAGGAGGAGAAATGATGGAGTTAGTTTAACTATAGTTTCAATTAGACTCTCACGTGAATGATAAATTGGTCTTTCAAATTTATTTTAGTTTTCACCACCACTATCCGATCCATTGAATCGACTGATCTGGTTCGAAAGTCAGTTATGACATCAAATACTTTCAGCCTCCTTCCAATCGCAGTTGCGAATGATCAAACCGTGGTCATTCCTACTAAGTCCAGCGCCAATCATCACTGAATTAACTAACGATTGATGAATGACTTTCCATTTAGTCGTTACAAAATTAGATACAAGTATCTAAAATAATAATTTGTCAATTATAATAAAATATTATAATAAATAATAACTTAATTATTCCATCTTTCTCATAAGAAGGTCTCATATATATTTTTTCCTTATTTTAAAATAATTGTATAATTAAAATATTAATATAATATTTATTATTTTTTTCCATCTCAAATAATTGTATATTTAAAATATTAATATAATATTTATTAGTTTATCCTACCATTATATATTTATTTATCTACTTAACTATTTCACTATTTGTAAATGTGGCTCGCCAAGATTTTCTTTATATTTACTCCATCATATAATTTACTGTCACTTTAATATGATTTATTTATATTATATACTACCATTTATGTTTCGATTTTACAATAAATTTATCTAAATGCATATAAATATTTAACAATTTGTACTTTGAGGTAGTAAATAATATATAATGAATCTGACTCTTTTTTTACCTCCACGCAATCAATTGCATATATTTTTTTGATCTGCTATTATTTTGAAGCATCAAAGTTTCATTAAATTTTTGTAACAAAACTAAATTAAAAATTAGGTAATTGGTTAACTTATATTATTTTAATTTGTAATTTAAAATTAAGTTTGACACAAACTTTTAAATAAATTCATTTAAAATTTGTTAAAAAATCTAGACGAATTTCTATCACATAATGATATATATATTTTGAAATGAAGAATTATAATTTTGTTAGTTTTAACATAAGTTTTTCTCAATAATCTATAAATTAATATAGTCCAAACTATTTTTAAATTATTACTCCACTATTTTAAACCGTCGGTCAATAATTAATAAATTTAATTTTATAAATTTATAATACTTTTTAATGTATTTAATTTTTCCTTATGAGAGAAAATATATAGAATGACATCATTTTACTTATTTTGAAACTTTGAACTAATTTTTCTTATAGAATTTAAAAGAGAAATATTATTAATCAGATCACATCTTTAAAGAACAAATTTTCCAATGATTTGAAAACGGTAAATACTTTGACTCTTTTTCACCTTATTGACAAATTAATTATTTTCTTACAAATTTATTATCATTATTATTATTTTTACCTTCCCTTTCCTTTTGTGTATAGGTAAGGCATTCAAACCAAAGTCAGCTATCAAACAAGAAAAAAAAAATAGAAATAGAGGAAGAA
This sequence comes from Lathyrus oleraceus, assembly GCF_024323335.1. Taxonomy (NCBI): domain Eukaryota; kingdom Viridiplantae; phylum Streptophyta; class Magnoliopsida; order Fabales; family Fabaceae; genus Lathyrus; species Lathyrus oleraceus. The sequence goes on along the minus strand of NC_066584.1, from coordinate 46,195,163 downwards.
GATAATTCTTATGTAAGTGTAACCAATCATTTCAAGAGTAAAGATAAAATATGAAATGAGGAAGTGAAGTAAAACAACAAGACAGAGCCAACTGTGAGTGAGCTGTAAAACTCTATAACAATAAATAACCTCCTCCTCCTCCTCCTCGATTCTCACAACCACCGTAACTAACTCATCGATGAATCCCTACATTTTCGGCGTCATACTCCCCGTTCTCGCCACTCTCCTCTTCCGCTCCAACCACCCCAAACGCCGTGGAGTTCCGACCGACACAACCGGCGATCCCGGCGTAACCGTTAGAAACAAGCGCTTCGATTCGCCGGTGGAGACGGTATGGGAGGGAGTGAGCACGCTGGCGGAGCTATTCGAAGAAGCGTGCAGGAAGTACGGGGAGGGACTGTTGCTTGGGACGCGGTTGCTTATATCGAAGGAATTGGAAACGAGTAACGACGGGAGACAGTTCGAGAAGGTTGAATTGGGAGGTTATGAGTGGCTATCGTATGCTGAAGCGTTTGAAGCTGTTTCTAGCTTTGGGAGTGGATTGGCTGCTTTGGGACATGGAAGGGAACAGCGTGCGGCTATCTTTGCTGATACAAGGGAAGAGTGGTTCCTTGCTCTGCAGGTTGGTACTAATTATTACTCTGATTCTCTTCTACCAAACTCTTAATTAATTTTAATAATCTCTTTTTAACAACTAATACTCCATTTGATTTGATTTTAATTATGCATTGCACCGATACCAACTAAATCTAAGAATACCGGAGTTTTCACCTAATTTTTAAAGTATATAATGAGACAATATTGTTTCTTCTTAAATGACGAATAATGAGACATAAACCGAACTTTTTAAGTGATTATGGGTTGTTTATTTCAAACTTGTAAAATTTATTCTAACAAATATAGAAGTTACAAAATAAATTCCTATGTTTATTTTAAAGTTAGAAATTTCATTGCTGGATGTAAAATATTTTAATAACTTCCTTCCGCATTCCCATGCTTTTATTTCCTAGGGAATGGGTGGGTAGAAATGATTTCCATGAATGTGAGAATAAAATTTAAATATTATCTGGATATTCTACTTTTACAAATAATTCTAGGAATGTGATAAATATTAACTAAACACATTTTATATAACATATCTGAGATTAAGATATCTATTCTTACTTTCCAAGAAACTTATTCAAGAATAAATTTTTAATCTATGAAAAAAAGGCTCCCTAAGATGAGCAGTTATGAGTTATAACCAAACATTTTGTGACAATTGATAGATAATCAGATTCTTTACAGTTCAATCTGGATTGGTGTGTATCAGTGTATGGAAGAGCTTCCATTGCGATATATCATTGCAAGAAAAAAAAGATGAGGAATTATTTTAAAGTTAATTTGTTCGGTTTAGTTTTTTAGAGAGAAAAACTGAAGTTAACTAATGTGGTGTAATTTTATATATAAAATTAACTTTAACACATCTTGATGATATGGCAGATGATTATAGTTAATGTCAAAATGTATAGCTATGATCTATGCAATAATAGGGTTCAATCCAACCGTTGATTTTGAAAAATATTTATCCAGTTGTATGTTATTGAATAAGTATAACTTTTTTCTTCCTTTCATTTTATACTTATGTTTTCTCCTTCAGGGTTGTTTCAGGCGAAATGTGACAGTAGTAACTATGTATGCATCACTGGGAGAGGAAGCTTTATGTCACTCCCTAAATGAGGTTAATTGTTTTTCTTTAGTCTCTTAGTTACTTAAGGAACTTGTTTACTGTCCACTGTTGTTTACTGAAGTGTTTATGCATTAGCATTACGTTATTCATTCAAGTCTATGAACTCTTTACTGCTTTTGTTTCTCTGTGAAGTCACTCTCAAATTCTGTTCTTTCAGACAGAGGCTACAACAGTGATTTGCGGGAAGAAAGAATTGAAAACACTTGTACATATTAGTGGACAACTTGACTCGGTGAAACGTGTGATATGCTTGGATGATGAGATACCATCTGATGCCTCATCTGTTGGACATGGCTGGACAGTCATATCCTTTGCAGATGTTAAGAGACTTGGTAAAGAAAACCCTGTTGATGCTGATTTACCTCTCCCACCAGATGTTGCAGTTATTATGTATACAAGTGGAAGTACCGGATTACCCAAGGTTTGAAGCATCTTAGATATGTAGCTCTTCCAATATCATTTTTTTTTAAATTCCCTTTCACTGTATTTGAAAGTCCAAAATAGCAATTTGTATTTGAATTTTTTTTGCACAGGGTGTGATGATGACACATGGCAATGTTTTAGCTACAGTCTCGGCTGTGAAGACAATTGTTCCCAAACTTGGGAAAAAGGATATATATCTAGCATACTTGCCAATGGCTCATATCCTTGAACTAGCAGCCGAGGTATGCAAGGGGATAGATATACGTACTTTTGTGAATAGACTCAATAAATGTTTCAGTTTAAGTGTTTAAGATTGCATTCTGTTTCTACTTTCTTGTGTTTTTGTGTTTTGACAAAGTTGAATTCATTGTAGAATTTGATGGCAGCTGTTGGGGCTGCTATAGGATATGGATCTCCTTTGACCCTAACAGATACATCAAGCAAGATAAAGAAAGGAACAAAGGGGGATGCTACAGTGTTGATGCCAACTTTAATGGCTGCTGTACCTGCAATTCTTGACCGTGTTCGCGATGGAGTGTTTAAGAAGGTATTTTGATTTGTGACTCATGTGAATAAGCTAGTTGCATCAAACCTCCTTTCAAACTATTTTGTTCCTCGACTATAGGGTTGAGCAATTTGATCTCCAAATTTGTCTGTGAAATTGAAGATTGTCAATCGTTATAGTGATTCCATCAATTAGTTCAATCAATTATTATGAAACTAGATAGTAAAATAGAAATCAACATAAACCCTAATCAAATTTCTAGAAACATGCTTCAAATGAGCATTTAATAAACATGTTAACTTCAGATTTGTGACAGTTAGATGACATATATGAACTAAATTAGATTATAGCTTAAATTTAAAAACTAATTTGTTATTTCTATATTTAAAGATTAGATTAAATTGTCTGTTTCAACAATTTTGAAGATTAAAATTGTGACTCACTTGCTTTAATCAGTAGTGCTAGACTGAAAGACTCTCCAATGCAGGTAAATACAACAGGAGGATTATCAAAGAAGTTGTTTTATTTATCCTATGAGAGGAGGTTGCAAGCTATTAGTGGGAGCTGGTTTGGAGCTTGGGGCTTGGAAAAGGCTCTCTGGAACTTTCTTGTGTTTAAAAAGGTCCGAGCAATTCTAGGCGGCCGTATCCGTTTTATACTGTCTGGTGGTGCTCCCCTTTCTGGTGATACTCAACAGTTCATCAATATCTGCCTCGGGTGAGTCTTGTCAATAATATATACATATAAGAAATCAACATTAATATTTAATAACACAAAAGCTTGAATAGGCCAGAAAGACAAATTAACTCAAAATGCTAACATGTCAAAAAATAAAGAATCATCCTTGGTTTCCTCTCCAACCAGAAGCACTAATAAAAGACAGCATGCGTAGATATGTCAAACTTTGAAACTTTTTTGTAAGTACATAATCACAAGCAGTGATCCTATTGTTGCACCAAGAATTTCCCTCCTTCTGGAAAGGAAAATGTTATTGGATTTTTTTCTCTTATCACACTATTTATGCTTATTATTTTTTCTTTTCTACAATTTGTGTTTTTATATTGTTTAGTCATTTCCAGTGCTCCAATAGGTCAAGGATATGGTCTTACAGAGACTTGTGCTGGTGGGACATTCTCTGATTTTGATGATACATCCGTCGGCCGTGTTGGACCACCTCTTCCTTGCTCATACATTAAGGTAATAAATAACCACACCAACTTTGCTTTTCTATGTATATTTTTACGTGAATTAACCACACCAACTTTTCTTTTCTATGTATATTTTTATGTGAATTACTCTATCATGTGCGATAGGGATTTAGCTATTTTAAAGCAAGGGATGCATTTTAGAGAACAAAGTGCAAATTATAATGGTTGGTTGAATAAAGTGCAAGTTGTAACAGTTAGAGAACCAACCTTTATAACTCCTCATTTTAAAGGAATCCTTTTGATATCATGGTGGTTTGATTACTTCTAGTTAATATCTTTAATCCCTCACCTCTAGTACACTCCTAGTAGCTTAACTTTAAAGGAATCTTATCTTATACCATTGGATGCAAGTGTAGAATTTTTGTTGCAGTGAAAATTTGTCTCAACTAAAATGAATAAAAAGCTGAATATTATTTCTCAATTATTATAGTAGATAATTTCATTGCAGTATATATTGATGTTGTATTGGAATTCTACATTACTCAGACTCATGCTGTTAGATGCATAGATGTGTTTGGACACCCTTATCCTTTAAGTTAGCTTTTGGAATGAGATCCAAGCCGTTATAACAATATATTGAATTGGTCAAATAAATGCCTTCCTAACTGATTATCTTTCTTTTATACCCTGCCATTATCTTATATATGTCAATTTGTTTTCTTAGCTTATCGACTGGCCCGAAGGTGGGTATTTGATTAATGACTCACCAATGCCCCGGGGTGAAATTGTAATCGGCGGTCCAAATGTCACTCTTGGGTACTTCAAGAATGAAGAAAAGACAAAAGAATCATACAAGGTAAGCATTTTTCTTAATCTTTTATTATGATGGGAAAAAAATAATAAGGGATAAATGTCTGTTAATTCTATTGATAAGGTGAGATAAATATCAAAGATCACTTTATCATAGGAAATAGTAGTAAAGTTTTTTTTTGAAGTGTACATAAAAGGTGATATCTTTTAAGTTCTATTGATTTGAGTTCTTCTGTTTACTGAATCTGAATGTTGTATTACTATATCTCATTATTTGTTTGGTGGGGCCAGGTTGATGAAAAAGGAATGAGATGGTTCTACACTGGTGACATAGGGAGGTTTCATCTAGATGGTTGTCTTGAGATCATTGATCGTAAAAAGGACATTGTTAAACTACAGCATGGAGAGTATGTCTCTTTGGGAAAGGTATGGTCATTAATTTGTAGAATATGCATCATTCTCAATTATATTTCACATTAAGTCATTTTGGTTCTTAAATACAGTAAGAATCTGATTATTTAGTGGTCCAAATCATGAAATGGCAGAATCATCCCTTAAATATAATAATATCATTGGTCAATTTAATCCATTCATCATAAAAATAGTCATTCTCCAAACTATCATCAGTAGAACTCATCAACAAATGGTGATATCTTTCAAGTCAAGAAATTAAATTATCAAATCCTTGCAGGTTGAGGCAGCTCTTATTGTCAGCCCCTATGTGGACAATATTATGTTGCATGCTGATCCTTTCCATAGTTACTGTGTGGCACTTGTTGTGGCTTCTCAGTCAACATTGGAAGAATGGGCTTCAAAGCAAGGAATTCCTTATTCTGGTTTTTCAGAACTCTGCTCTAAAGAAGAAAGCTTGAAAGAGGTGCACGCGTCACTAGTAAAGGTATATATGCCTATATTTCTGTTTTTAGAATATGTATACATTTGATATTTTTTTGGAATAGGGATCGGAGGGAGTACTAATTTGTAATTTATGAAACTATTTGCAGGAGGCAAAGAAGGCTGGTTTGCAAAAACTTGAGATTCCAGCAAAAATAAAATTGCTTTCTGATCCATGGACACCCGAGTCTGGCCTAGTCACTGCTGCTCTCAAGCTCAAGAGAGAGGCCGTCAGAAAGACTTTTCAGGAAGAACTTCTCAAGTTATACTCTTCATAGGCTAGGTATTTGGATATGTCTGCTGACTTTCTTGTTTTTTATGTTGAAAAGAGAAAAACTATCAGAGTATGTTTTGAATAAGAGGGTAATTTAAATTTTTGAGGTGATATAATTTTAGAGGATAATTTAAATTTAAGAGAATTTTTTGAGGAAATGGAATTTTAGAGTATAATTCAAATTCTTATACGGAAATTTCATTCTTAGGATGTAAGATTTGAGATATCTTTAAAGTGAAATAAATTTTATGAAGTATTTTGTCAATTTTTTTTATAAATATTGTATAAAAAGCCAAAGTTAGAAATTTTCTTATTGCTCCATCTAAATATATTTTGCAAATTGTTCTCCAACTATATATATTTCTTTAATTTCCAATTATCTCATCCAAATATATTTGATAAATTTAGAAATAATTTTCAACAATTAAATAATCACAACAATTAATCTTTTATTAGTATTTGACTTTTATTTTAACAATTAAATTTTTATTAATATTTGATTTTTATTTTAACAATCTATCTATAAATAGTTATGTTTAAATAGTTGTGATGCATAATGCATAATAGTTAATCTCATGCATCCTTATTTTATTTTTGGATTGATTTGTATTTTCTGACCAAATTAAATATAAATAGTCCGATGATGTCTTAGAGTGGTGGTTGAGAGTTGTCAGATGGTTGTTGGTAGTCGTAATGAGTGTTGACGATGGTCGACAATAGTTGGAGTAGTGGTCGGCGATTATTGGTGGAAATGGCTTAGTATTAAAACAAAAAATTGAATTTTAAAACCTATTTTATTGGTTTTGAATTCTAGTGCAAAATATTATGAAACTAAGTAAAAAATCAACTCAACTCTAATTTTGCCAAACATGTTTTTTTTTTGAAATTTACTTTCAAAATTAAAAACCAAAAACTCACAACCACATGAACATATTTTTAGTGACTAATATAATATATAAATAAAGAAAGGTAACTAAGAGTCCACCAAGACACAAAGAATGGCTCAATCAGATAGCACAAGATGTACCGAACTCATACTCTTGGTAACAAAAAGAAAAGCAACATATCAAGCAATAAGAACAACAAAGAGAAAGCAAAACCCTAAAAACATCAAATAAACCGACCAATAAAGAGGCAATAAGAAGAAAAAGACTCAAACAAGCAAAACCCTAAAAACATCAAATAAACCGACCAATAAAGAGGCAATAAGAAGACAAAGGCTCAAACCAAAAAATCCAACCCCTATTTAAGAAAACATATGATAAATCTCACTCCATAAGGAAACCACCACCAACAGAAATAAAGTCTTTTAGGAGAAATACCAAGAATATTCCACCACAAAAATAAAGTCGAAAAATCTCAAATCATTATTTATTTAGACGGAGGATAGAGTTCTTACGCAAAATAGAGAAAACACAAGAATTTGCTAAAGACTTACTAAGATACTATTTTCAAAATAAGAAAATGCCTTTTTCTTCCCGATCTTTCACACTAGTCGACGAACAAAAAAAATCATTACAGGATTTCCAAATTAACCAAATAAGTGAATGCTAGATCATGGCGAGCCCGCCCCTAACCCTAGATTATCATCCAAAGAGATGAATAACTAAAAAAGAGACATAAGATCCTTAGGAAAAACCAATAACAACCCCAACCACCTACAAATACTATACTACACGATTGAAGCAAAATCACAAGTTACAAATATATGAAAAAACAACTCTACAATAAATCCTAATTGGATCAACTAAAACCCTATGATTAAAAAAATTCTCTCTAGTAAAGATCTTATCTTGCAGAAGTTAAAAAAAACCACAACTTTAGAATGAATCCAACTAATCCAGATGAGAGGGAAGACCAAGTCCACAAAATGGGAAGAGAGAGAAATAAGAAGATTATACTCTAATAGATAAAAAAGTAGAAGCAACTGAAAATACCCCATTCTTAGCATGTTGTCACCACCACCTATCACTATCTAAGGATATAGTTGATTCTTGATAAAAGGAAGGAGATTGTAAACCATCTCATATTCATAAACAAAGAGAGATGTCCTTCACCTCACCCTCCTACAACCTACCTTACAACAATATCATATTGATAAAACTTTATCACAATCATAACCTTACAACCTACCTTACAAACAGATCACACAAATCTCATACCTAAGCTTTTTACGGTTTAATTTTAAATCCAAACAAACAATTCCTAAATGGATAAAATGTTCAACCGAGATATAAACAAAAGTTCCTTGGTGAATTTAATAATCTACCCTTATAGAATAAAAACTTTCTCACTTGTAAAATGACTTTTTCGAAAAGCCCTTTGTCTAGAACCTTGAGTCCTGCGACAAGCCTCTGAAATCTTGAGAAAATAATCTCAATGGTTTCATCGTCTTCCATTTTGAATGCCTCATACTTCTAGATTAAGGCCAAATACTTTGTCTCCTTAACGTGAGCATTCCCTTCACAAGTCATTCTCAAGGAATCAAAGATAAACTAGCAGAATCTCTATTTGTTATCTTCTCATACTCAGTATAAGGGATATCATTAAGTAGTATCGTTCTAGCCTTATGAAGATTTTTGAAATCCTTCTTTTATTGATCTATCATAACACTTCTTGCTATATTGTTTCCTTCAGCATTAACTAGGTGAACTTAGCCATCGACTACAAGATCCCAGAGATCACCATTATATCCAAGAAAGAAACTTTCGATTATGTCTTTCCAGTAATCAAACTTCTCACCATCAAAGAATGATGGTTTAACGCTGTAATGATCTCTCCCGATGTTGTTAGCAGCGTTAGCAACAATCATTGTTTCACACACACAAACTTGATCGATACTGAAACACGGTGAAGTGTTGATAAAACTTGATCACAATCGTAACCAGAGCTCTAATGCTAATTAAAGGTGTGAAAAATATAAGAAAATACGAGTTTGAATTGGGTTCTAAAAACAAAAGTTTTTTACCAACTCAAAAACTCCACACAATCAAAAGATCAAAGAGAGAAATATACAAGGATTTTTATCCTGGTTCACTTGAAATCAAAGCTACTCTAGTCCATCCACCAAGGTGTTTTCGCCTTATACACAAGTACTTAATCCACTATAACCAAACAAATTACAGAAAATCACAAAGAACAACTTTCTTTGTTTTCTCAAGGATCTGACTACAACTTAGTCTCCTTAAGGAAAATCACAAAGAATAACTCTTCTTAAGGATCCAACTAAAACTTAGTCTCCTTAAGGAAATACAAACAAAGAAGTTTGAATACAACTTTTATGTTACAAGTTGCTTCTACATAAGCAGATTTTACACAAATGAAAAACAAACACTTAAAGAAAAGTATGCACAAAGTTGATAGGCTTTTCACGTAGAAAAATTTGGTTTTGAAAAACTTTTGTAATTAAAATCAAAGTTTGAAACCATTTAAAAAAGTATGTTAAGATTAAGCATCAATTTTTTGTGTGTGCAGAAAGTAAAGTGTAGAAATTAAAGAGTTAAGTAAAAAGAGAAAACACCAGAAGTTATAGAGGTTCGGTTAAACAAAAAAGATGAGCTCTGAAAATTTGGAGCGGTTAGTCTTCAAGCTTCAAACAAACTTATGGAGTTTTTAACACAAAGATGAGCTCTCGAACCTAAACCTTGATTTTATACCTGACTAACCAATAACTTGTGATATTTTATCATAAAACTGATCTCGAACCGAAATAAGATTTTAATATCGGGTTAAGCTTTAACCTAATCGTGGTTTTATCATGGTCTAACTAAGAGCCTATGAGATTTTATCGCGGTCTAATCTCGAATCTAAACAAGAGACTTGATCACACAAATCCCATACCTAAGCTTTTTACGATTTAATTTTAAATCCAAACAAACAATTCCTAAATGTATAAAATGTTCAACCGAGATATAAATGAAAGTCCATTGGTGAATTTAATAATCTACCCTTATAGAATAAAAACTTTCTCACTTGCAAAATGACTTTTCCGAAAAGCCCTTTGTCTAGAACCTTGAGTCCTGCGACAAGCCTCTGAAATCTTGAGAACATAATCTCAATGGTTTCATCGTCTTCCATTTTGAATGCCTCATACTTCTGGATTAAGGCCAAATGCTTTGTCTCCTTAACGTGAGCATTCCCTTCACGAGTCATTCTCAAGGAATTAAAGATAAACTAGAAGAATCTTTATTTGTTATCTTCTCATACTCAGTATAAGGGATATCATTAAGGAGTATCGTTCTAGCCTTATGAAGATTCTTGAATTCCTTCTTTTGTTGACCTGTCATAACACTTCTTGCTATATTGTTTCCTTCAGCATTAACTAAAGGAAACGTAGCCATCGACTACAAGATCCCAGAGATCACCATTATACCCAAGAAAGAAACTTTCGATTATGTCTTTCCAGTAATCAAACTTCTCACCATCAAAGAATGATGGTTTAACGCTGTAATGATCTCTCCCGATGTTGTTAGCAGCGTTAGCAACAACCATTGTTTCACACACACAAACTTGATCGATACTGAAACACGGTGAAGTGTTGATAAAATTTTATCACAATCGTAACCAGAGCTCTAATGCCAATTAAAGGTGTGAGAAATATAAGAAAATATGAGTTTGAATTGGGTTTTAAAAACATAAGTTTTTTACCAACTCAAAAACTCCGCACAATCAAAAGATCAAAGAGAGAAATATAAAAGGATTTTTATTCTGGTTCGCTTGAAATCAAAGCTACTCTAGTCCATCCACCAAGGTGTTTTCGCCTTATACACAAGGACTTAATCCACTATAACCAAACAGATTACATAAAATCACAAAGAACAACTTTCTTTGTTTTCTCAAGGATCTGACTACAACTTAGTCTCCTTAAGGAAAATCACAAAGAATAACTCTTCTCAAGGATCCAACTAAAACTTAGCCTCCTTAAGGAAATACAAACAAACAAGTTTGAATACAACTTTTATGTTACAAGTTGCTTCTACAGAAGTAGATTTTACACAAATGAAAAACAAACACTTAAAGAAAAGTATGCACAAAGTTGATAGGCTTTTCACGTAGAAAAATTTGTGATAGAAAAATTTGGTTTTGAATTTTTTTTGTAATTAAAATCAAAGTTTGAAACCATTTTAAAAAGTATGTTAAGATTAAGCAGCAATTTTTTTTGTGTGCAGAAAGTAAAGTGTGGAAATTAAAGAGTTAAGTAAAAAGAGAAGACACTAGAACTTATAGAGGTTCGGTCAAACAAAAAAGATGAGGTCTGAATTTTTGGAGCGGTTAGTCTTCAAGCTTCAAACAAACTTCTGGAGCTTTTAACACAAAGATGAGCTTTCAAACCTAAACCTTGATTTTATACCTAACTAACCAATAACTTGTGATATTTTTACCATAAAACCGATCTCGAACCGAAATAAGATTTTAATATCGGGTTAAGCTTTAACCTAATCTTGGTTTTATCATGGTCTAACTAAGAGCCTATGAGATTTTATCGCGGTCTAATCTCGAATTTTAACAAGAGACTTGATCACACAAATACCATACCTAAGCTTTTTACGGTTTAATTTTAAATCCAAACAAACAATTCCTAAATGGATAAAATGTTCAACCGAGATATAAACAAAAGTTCCTTGGTGAATTTAATAATCTACCCTTATAGAATAAAAACTTTCTCACTTGTAAAATGACTTTTTCGAAAAGCCCTTTGTCTAGAACCTCGAGTCCTGCGACATGCCTCTGAAATCTTGAGAACATAATCTCAATGGTTTCATCGTCTTCCATTTTGAATGTCTCATACTTCTGGATTAAGGCCAAATGCTTTGTCTCCTTAACGTGAGCATTCCCTTCACGAGTCATTCTCAAGGAATCAAAGATAAACTAGCAGAATCTCTATTTGTTATCTTCTCATACTCAGTATAAGAGATATCATTAAGTAGTATCGTTCTAGCCTTATGAAGATTCTTGAAATCCTTCTTTTGTTGATCTATCATAACACTTCGTGCTATATTGTTTCCTTCAGCATTAACTAGGTGAATGTAGCCATCGACTACAAGATCCTTGAGATCACCATTATATCCAAGAAAGAAACTTTCGATTATGTCTTTCCAGTAGTCAAACTTTTCACCATCAAAGAATGATGGTTTAACGCTGTAATGATCTCTCCCGATGTTGTTAGCAGCGTTAGCAACAACCATTGTTTCACACACACAAACTTGATCCATACTGAAACAGGGTGAAGTTTCGATAAAACTTTATCACAATCGTAACCAGAGCTCTAATGCCAATTAAAGGTGTGAAAAATATAAGAAAATATGAGTTTGAATTGGGTTTTAAAAACAAAAGTTTTTTACCAACTCAAAAACTCCGCACAATCAAAAGATCAAAGAGAGAAATATAAAAGGATTTTTATCCTGGTTCGCTTGAAATCAAAGCTACTCTAGTCCATCCACCAAGGTGTTTTTGCCTTATACACAAGGACTTAATCCACTATAACTAAACAGATTACAGAAAATCACAAAGAACAACTTTCTTTGTCTTCTCAAGGATCTGACTACAACTTGATCTCCTTAAGGAAAATCACAAAGAACAACTCTTCTCAAGGATCCAACTAAAACTTAGTATCTTTAAGGAAATCCAAACAAACAAGTTTGAATATAACTTTTGTGTTACAAATTGCTTCTACATAAGTAGATTTTACGCAAATGAAAAACAAACACTTAAAGAAAAGTATGCACAAAGTTGATAGGCTTTTCACGTAGAAAACAACCTAGTAAATTGTTGCATTTTCTTCAAGTCTCAAAGTTCTACTTATATAGCATAAGTAAGAGACCGTTGTAGGGCAAATTCGGGATATCAAAAGAGCAGTTGTCCACTGTTGGATTAGTGACAAGAGTGACGCATAATACAGTCCTTCGCCCATAATTTCAGTGATAAAAGTGATGTAGAATATTGTCCTTCTCCCACGATTTCAGGAGTGAAAGGAATATTTGATTTCTACTATTTGATCACATATCCACTTTGATTTTAATTTTCAAATTCATTGGCTTCTGATGAGAAGTTGATGAAGCATGAAAAGAAGAAACACAATGCTGAAATTAGAATCTTCAGAATCTTCAGTCAGAACCTTGACCACGTCAGTGTCTGACTTGAGATCTTCAGAGTCTTTAAATAAGTAACAAATCTTTAGAAGCTTGTCATTTTTAGAAGCTTGATAATCAGAGTCACATCCAGAAGTAGAAGTGGAGAGAAGATTGCAACATGAACATAACGTCTTTCCAGAACTTCTCAGAAGTGAATGAGCGTAGAAGCAAAAAAAACATTGCAGCAACAATATAACGTCTTTCAGAACTTATCAGAATGAATCAATGTAGAAGCGGAATTCAGAGCAAATATTTGGAAACTGATGACGTTGCATGTCATAAACTCAGAATCAGAACTGTCTGTTAAAGCTATACAATAACATACCATTAGAGTACCAAAATTGTTCTCACACTAATACTGCATTGTTATCATCAAAACTCAAGGTATAGATGTATGACCAAATCTTGTTCTATCATAATTTATTCCACAAATCAATTCCCATAAATTTCTCACACAACAATAAAAAGAATATCAATGAGTGACATATAAGAAAGTAAACATCATGGCCGGAATTGTTAAACTTCCCGAGTCGTCAGTAAAACACAACAACCATTTCGAATACGACCACCACCACACTCGCTTTTGGAAACATGTTGCCGCCATCACATATCTACCACTGCGAAACCGCACACAGCCGTAAGACCACCGGAAACACCATAGTCGTCATCTCCCATATTGCATGTGAAGAAGGTTGTCAAAATAGAGAAAAGAAAGAAGAAAAGGAACCAAAATAGAGAAAACAAAGAAGAAGAGGAAAAGGAAGAGAAACATGATTCTGGAAGTGAGAGAAGTGATAGAAGATGGAAGTTAAAAATGAGATGTGAGAAATGAGAGAAAAAAGAAAAGAAATTTGAATTGGATGTGATGTGATCCTACATTGAAAAAAGAAGTTTTGAAACTAACAAAAAGTTGGAAAGAAGAACATAAAAGTAACGTGTAAAAGAGTATATGAGTTACTAAAATGCACATGAAGTTGGTGATATATTTATGTTGACAACTTTAACCATCAAAAAGTTGAATCTAGCCGATCAGAACAATGGGCAGAAATATATTTTCCAGAATATATTGCTTTCTTATATGATAGATGTACGCGGTTAAATGAGGTGATTAGCTAGTGCTAGACACAAATGTTACTTGCAAAATCCTATTTATGTCTAATATAAAAATTTTAATTTAATTTATACAATATATAAAATATACTTATTTTATAATTGATAATAAGGTTTTCCTTATTTTTAATATACATATGTCAACATTAACTTCAAGTGAAGTTTCTATAGCATGCCATATTTAGGGGAATGGGAGGATCTGTGAAAGTTCCAATAGAGATTTGATCAAATGCAATCTTATTAGCTGCCTCTGTGTAATGGGTACCATCCCATATGATTCCAGTAGACGGTTTCTTACATGAACCAACAACCGTTTTTGTATTATTGATGTTTATGGTTTTTCCACATATAGCATGAATGTCATAGTTGTACATTCCTCCATTGCCACAACATGCCACAAGTGGAAGCTCAAACCCTACATGTTAATGAAGCTTTTGAATTAAAAAACTTATATACATTATTATACATAATTTTGGATTTGTAGTGTAATGATTTTGACAAAAACTACACTTCAAAAACGCATTAACTTAAAAGTGAGGTTATGTAATTGATAAATTATAAGTTTGGAAAAAAATTAATCTTGAAATGATTTAGTATCAGTTATAGTGAAAATCTTCCAGTTGATCTATGAAAATAACTCTCTCCATATGGCAACGGCAGTGGTGGAAAGGCAGCAGCGTAAGCACCAGTATCGGCATTTGAAGCACCAAAGTTAAGGATGGCAGGAAAATCGCAATCTTTTGCGGCAAATATTGAGACAGTATTTGTACATAAAACAACCACAATTAAAAACACAATTAGTGCCATGAACTTGATGAAGCACATATGAACCTTATATGATCATAATATGCTTGATGAAAACTTCAATATATATAGCCAATTGTGATTATCGTTAATATTACTAAATTAATCGAGAAATCAAAATGAATTAAAAGATTATCCTTTTTGGTTTGACTTCGGAGTTTAGTTATTATGATTTGTTTTTATTTGATTATTTATTTATTATTTTTTAAATTATAACATTTAATAATGAATTATATAAAAAATAGTAGACAAACGAGAAACTAGCCGTGCAACTATTTCTTTTTGGATGACAAAGTCAATCATCTTACGTAATATATTTATTGTCTTAGGAGAAACAACATTGCTATTCATAAATCTTTTCACTCTATGTAAAAGATTCACTGTTTTTGGTGCTAGAAAATCAAAAGTGTAAAAGCAAATGATATGAAAACATGTTGATTGTCAGAATACAATTTCTCATGATTGTCAGACTCATAGTAAAACCTACCATCCTCAGTCCCACAAGTGGGGAAACCCTAGTCAATATATTTCACTGGGTTTTCCCGCCATCTCTCAATATATCTTGTTGTCTCTCCATATATGATCCTATAACACCCAAGATTGGGTCCTAGAAGCCACAAACATATATGAGGCAACCTCTACCGCCGAGTACAAACCGAATCCCCCAACTCTAATATGTAAAGAAGTCACCTTCAATTGGTGGTTCCCGAAGAAAAGTCCTCCACTAACCATGGGTGTTGATTAATCAGAAATCTATTTCCTCTCCTACAAATACCATTAGCTCCACATATCCCCAAGGACAGATGGTCATTCCGTTAAAAGACTGCAAATCTAAGTCGTTGTATGGTATTAGGATTTCTTTATCTATGCCTATTTTTTCAAACAATGACGAATAAAAGATGTCGCATGAACTTCCTTTGTCGATCAAAATATGAGATACATCAAACTATCTTATGGTGGACGTGATTACCAGGGGAAACAACTCATTAGAAATGTCCCCAACCTTCTCGGAGTCTCGAAATCCTAGCATAAGCCAGTCATGGATATTGGATGATAAACTACCTTGATTTTTGTAGACAATCATCATCTTAACAATTTTCCTTTTAATTGTCCTTTTGGCAAAGAGATTTCCCGAGGTGCGCCGTTGGTAATGACAACGATATATGGGCGTTTTCCCTTGTTGGTTTCTTTGTTCTCGCTGTTGGGAATGACTTTAGAAACCTTTGTACATGACTTGGTTTTTGGAGACTCTTCTCAGTCTCGCTTGTCGCCCTTGACATACTCGGACAATCGTCCCTTCTTAAGTAATGCTTCAATCACATCCTTAAGCTGGTTGCAATCGTCTGTGTTATGGTTGTGTCCTTTGTGGAAGTCGTAATACTTTGATTTATCAGTCTGGGTAAACTCCTGGACAGGGAAAAAGGTCGTATTCCTACTTTACAGAATTTAGTGTTAGTGCACTCATGGTAAATCTTATCCCGAGAAGTATTCAAAGGTGTATACTTTTCGTATTGACCATACATCATACTATCAACATCTTCATTCTGCTGATGATATTCTTTCCTAGATGGGTAATTGGATTTTATGTCAACGACCAAGAACGGGTTGTCGAATCAAGTATTCAACTTTTCTTCCAACGATATGTACGTCTAATCTAGGTTTAACATCTCATGAGTCGTTCGTACCTTATTCTTTACTAGTTTTGTGCGGAAAGGATGGTCCAAAGGAGGCCATTTTCGAAGATCTAATATTGAAGGGCCTCATCGGTTCCCTCCACTTCTACCGTAACATGAGTGACTAAACTGATGTATGACCATAGGCTCTCCTTCGCTCCTTGCATGATGCTGCTCAAGACAACTATAGTAATTGCTTGCCTCTCCCGAGCAGTAAATTGGACAGTGAGTTGATCATAAAAATATGTCCTTGATTCAATGCAACCGTCATGAAGACCATTGAACTGCGGTCTAGTTGGTCCTACCTAATGCTAGTAGTTTGCATTTGGAAGCTTCATCAACACTGTGGTAGTTGAGCCGATCATTGACGAGTTGGACATACTCGTCGGGACCTCATTTTACATTGTATTAGCTCAGATTATGAGGCTTTCTCATTGACTTGGGGATCTTTCTTTCTAAGATTCGGGCACATAAAGGATTCTTAGGATGCACCCAGGTCGGATGGTGTTCGTTCTGAGACAGAGTATGATTGCCCTGATCTACGCCCGGGCTTCGGGGAGGAGAATTATGTTTTCCTCCTTTTGAACGGTCTTTTGACTTTTGGACTTTGCTTCCCCTTGCAGCGGTCGACTCCAGACCAATGGAATGGTTTCTTCTAGACATGACCTCTTGAGCCGTGTTTGCTCGTGGCTGAGCATGGTGGAGGATTTATTCTTAATGAAGGAACCTTTCCTTAATCGCCTTGGAGTTCTGTTGCTGAACGATATTATAAATGTCGTTGAGTGACTCATTTGAGCCTTGAGTGTCTAGGTTCTCTTCAAGAATGCTGAAACCATGCAATATCTCAGGTTTTTCAACAGGAAGAAGAGTTGGAACCCTAAGCTATAGTGGTTGGGCAGTCCTTGTTCTTGGAGGAGGATGGATTAGATTTGGATGCGGAGGAACCTTAATGCCAAAATTCGTTTCTCAAGGAGGAGGATTTGTCATCCTTTATTGATTGGTAATTGTTTGTACTGCGTCAGCAACATCTAAAGTGGCTTTGCATGTGGTGGATGAACGAGTAGCTATAGGTCCATCCATTTCCAAGGATTGAAGAGACCAGAGATACGAAAATCCAAAGATCTAAAGAATCAACGAGTTATAATCAATGTAGATTTCAAATTGATTGAACACGACTAAGTTTTGGGCTCGATTTGCGAGATCTTCATTTAGAGGTTGAAGACAAATTCACACCGAAAAACTGAATGGAGATATATAAAATCGTAGAGAACGCGGGAATACAAAGTCTTTCCCCTAGACGGTGCCACTGTTCCGTTATAGGGGAGAGAAATAATGGTCTCTCTATCTTTCATGCATGAAATGTGGAGGACCATTGGATGTGCATGATGCGTAAGTCCCATATAGCAAGGTATTGGATAGTCATACGGTAAGGAGAAGATTCTAGAAACATAACCATGTAGTCGGTCAAGGGGCTTTGATCCAAAACAGGCTATCTCCAGATGGTCGGTCCAACAAAAATATGGCCAGCCCAAAACAAAACCTAATTCATGTTTTCTCCATGTGATTAGGTTGACATGTTCTAAGGAAAAACAAATTGGCAATATACATGTAAGAATGAAGTAGAAGAAGCTCACTTTGAGGATCCCTTAGTTGTGGAAGAAGATGCATAAGGATAAGATCCCTGGCCGCTCTCTTCTTGGACAACCCCTCGATAAAGCATCCATCTCGATTAACATCCGCTCCAAGCAACTTCATCCCCAACATCGACCTCCCGATTTCTAAAGGAAACAACTCCCTACAAAGTTTTCTATCATCACACGAAGGACAAAAAAATCTTTGTTTTATGAATATTCAATTCGAGAACTAATCCTGGGCCAGTCTCCCGTATGATGTCTAGGAATTTAACCGCCTCCTCTGAATCTCATATTATGGTCGTATCATCAAGATACCAAGCATGAAGAATAAGTCTACCGTTGCCACTTATTTAATGAATAAGTGGGTGTAACACAAGAGAAAAAAAAATGGCCATAACAGGTCACCCTATTGCACTTAGTGGCTGACATAATATGCACATCTCCAAAATATAACCTTATAAAATAACATTATAAAAAAGTTTTAAAATTGTAATAAATGCACCCTAATATCGTTTAAGAGAGGCATAAGATTAAGAATTGTACAAAATCGGGAATTGTTCAAAAGAATTTATCTCCTAAGCCATTATGAAAAATAAAATGGTTATCATCTATTCAAATGATAGAATAAAAGAATACATACGAAAGCTAGGTAAATTAAAGTCATAGGAAAGCAAGAACGATAATTCTTAACTTTGCAATAGTGAATTAAAATTAAAATAATTAATAAATCCTAATCACATTTCTATTGAATGGTAATAGCGAGAAATAAATAAATATTATACACAAATGGAAAACAAACGAGTAACACAAGATGCTTTGTCACTCTTTTTCTAGACGACAAAATCATTTTTTATTAATAACGTAAGCACTAAATCAAGCCAAATGTCACATGACCTATTTGGAACCCCTCAAGTTGGACTTGAAACCCTTATATATTTTGATAATGTCAAAAAAGCCCTTACCATTTTTTACCTTACTCAAATCCTTGCAAAATTTTCCCTCAAACATAAAAAAACTTAACAGTGACACTAAAAATCCAATATGTGTTTTTATCAGATTATTTGAAAGTTTTGATGCATAGTAATGATCTATCGGAAGTTTCCAAAAATTTGGCATACCAGAAATTTCCCCTACACCTAAAAAACGAGTAATGTTATTTTTGTGAGGTTGTGATTGTACTGACAATTTTGTAGGATTGTGATTGCACTGATACTTTTATATGATCCATAATGATTTAAAACCTATATAAATATGCATCATATATTGTTAACAAAAACACTTTGCAATGTCTCAATTTTGACATCTCGCATTTGCTTACTTCAACATCATGAGTCCTCCTATTAAATTTAGGGTCATGGATATGGGTGATGTAACACCCCGATAATAATACGATAATTATTAAATTAAGTTAATAATATATTTATTAATTTAATTAGATAATTGGATTATTATTATTATTATTATTATTGGAATTATTGGATTATTATTATTATTGGGATAATAATATAAATTGGAAAATTATATAAGTGTGAAATAAGGAAAAGGAATCCCATTTTGGTAAAAAGAGTTTTACGTGAAACAGAGAAGCGGCTGAAAAGTGGAAAGTGGAGAAAGGGCAAAGAGGAAGAGCAAGGGCAAAGGTTGGAGAAGAGAAAAGCTTGGAGCTCAAAGATTTGCCGGATTAATCAGGTAAGGGGGGTTTATCGTCGTTTAATGGGTATTATAGATTAACATGTAAGGGGTAGTGATAAACCGTTGATTTGACCCTAATTGGGATGTTGAATGCTGAGAAATTATGTTGGATAAGTGTGTTAAAGTTGTACTTAAATCTGTATTTGAGTGTATTGTGATTTTCCGAACGTATCGCTTCTTACGGAATTGGAATCGGAGGTCCGGAAGTCCCCCAACGGCGGAAAATGCGGAGAATTCTGCATTCTGCTTCGTGTTAGCGCAGGAACAGCTTTCTGTCTTGCGTTAACCGGTTAACCCAGGGTGTTAACCGGTTAACACTGTTATGAATTGTGAAAATATTGCTGTTTTGTCTGCGTTAACCGGTTAACCCAGGGCGTTAACCGGTTAACACTGTTGTAAATGGCCAGAAAGCGTGTTCTGTCCTGCGTTAACCGGTTAACCCAGGGCGTTAACCGGTTAACACGGTTGGAAATTGGAAAAAAGTGATATTTTAATGTTGTGAACATAATTGGTGATTGGCCTATTATAGTTAATTATGATGAGTAGTTTTGTTGAGTTTATGTTATGAAGTGTCGATACAAGTGTTGCTGAGTTGTTCCGTGTACGGAAAGTTGTTAAAGATACTGAGTTGTAGGCTTGGTGAGCCAAAGTTGATTATAAGTTGCTTATGTTGAGACCATTGTTGTGTTGCTATTATTATCATGTTGTCGAAATTTTAAGTCGTGTATGTCATGTAAATCCATATGCATTAAGTCGGAGCTTTGCTCACACCACGTTGGCCTGGATTGGCAAATTTTAAGTTGAAAGTTGAAGGCTTATGCCTTGATGCCCAATAAAATGGCAATGATTTTAAGTTGGGAGTTTTACTCCGAATGGTACCACATGCATGATGAGTCGAGTCTCATTAGAGTTGCATTTTTTGTTGGTTTGTTGTATGGCGTAAAATATGAATGGATGTATTCCAGTATTATATGTGTGTTGGGTGTTGTGTTGATGTTGAGTATGATTGAGTTGATATTGCCGTTACTGAATGTGTAATCTGATTTGGGTGATGAAACGTGTTAAATTACTTAACATTGCATGATATTTTATAATGCTTATTATATCGATTGAGGAACTCACCCTTACAACTATTTTTCAGGTAACGAGCAGTGATTGAGTAGAAGCTAGTGCTTGGAGTCTAGTGTGGTCTCCTTAGTGGGTCATGCTCTGATAGATGTAACATCGGGACGGGATGTTTTAATTGTTTTATTGTTGGTTGTTGACCAATTTTACATGTAATATGTTATATGTTTTGATTGGTTGATTTGATTTCTATCCGCTGCGAATTATGCAAAAATGTTATTTTGATTAAATAAAGAAGCATGACAGTTATTATGGTGTGAAGTGGTTGTGTGACACCCTTAATTGCATCTTTACTCTGATTGATATGTTGTTATTTTAATTATATATTCGGGGTATTTTAGAAGGGTGTTACATTAGTGGTATCAGAGCAGGTCGGTCTGTCCGGCCAGTTGTCGTGTCGTTACTGTGTAACAATTGTGTATTGTTACTAATCTAACTTTTGAGTTGTGTTGTATTGATAAGTTGGAATGGCTGGAAGGAATGATGCTGCAATGGCTGCCGCAATGCAAGCAATGGCACAAGCTGTGCAGAACTTGCCAAATGCTGGTGGAGATGCTGGATCACGTAGCTTGGCGACTTTTCAAAGAGAGAATCCGCCGGTGTTTAAAGGGAAGCATGATCCAGATGCAACCTTGGGATGGTTGAAAGAGATCGAGAGAATCTTCCGTGTTATGGAATGCACTCCAGCTCAGAAGGTTCGGTATGGTACTCACATGCTAGCAGTCGAAGCTGATGACTGGTGGCTAGAGACTCACGAGAGGTTGACCGTGGCAGGTGAAGTCATTACTTGGGATGTATTCCGTAGGGAGTTCATGAGAAAGTATTATCCGGAGGATGTCCGTGGTAAGAAAGAAATTGAGTTCCTTGAGCTGAAGCAAGGAAACTTGTCTGTCACTGATTATGCTGCAAAATTTGTGGAGTTGTCCAAATTTTATCCTCATTACACTGGTGCTGGTGCTGAATTTTTAAAGTGCATCAAGTTTGAGAACGGACTGCGCTCTGAAATTAAGAAGGCTGTTGGGTATCAGAAGATACGCATTTTTACTGAATTGGTGGATAGCTGCAGGATATTTGAAGAAGACAATAATGCTCATTACAAGATTGTCAGTGACCGCAGGGGCAAGCAACATCAAAATCGTGGCAAGCCGTATGATGCTCCAGTGGGAAAAGGGAAACAAGGAGCTGCTCCGGCTCAGAGGACTAGTGGGGGAGGTGCTCCTGCTGGTATAGTTTGCTTCAAATGTGGTCAGGCTGGTCATAAGAGTAATGTATGCACTGCTGAAGTAAAGAGGTGTTTTCGCTGTGGTAAGACTGGCCATGCAATAGCTGATTGCAAGCACAAGGAAATGATTTGTTTTAATTGTGGCGAAGAAGGGCATATTGATAGTCAGTGTCAGAAGCCAAAGAAATCTCAAACTGGAAAGGTGTTCGCATTGACCGGAACTCAAACCTCCAGTGAGGACAGACTTATCCGAGGTACATGTTTCATAAATGGTACTCCTTTAATTACTATTATTGATACCGGTGCTACACACTGTTTTATTTCTGCTAACTGTGCTCGAAGACTGGGTTTAAAATTGTCCGCTTTGGATGGTGAATTGATTGTTGAGACCCCAGCTAAGGGATCAATAACTACTTCCTTGGTATGTTTAAAATGTCCTTTGTCGATCTTCGATAGAGATTTCTATGTTGATTTAGTATGTTTGCCGTTGGATGGGATGGATGTAATTCTTGGTATGAACTGGTTAGAGTATAATTATGTTCATATAAATTGTCATCATAAGTCGGTAAGGTTTTCCACTCCTGAAGAGGAAGGAGTTGACTTATTACCTTTCGGAGAATTGCGAAGATTGATGAAAGAGGGAGCTCAGATGTTTTCTTTGATGGCGACGTTGTCGGTTGAGAGTAAAGCTAAGATTGAGGAACTGTTAGTGGTGAAAGAATTCCCTGAAGTTTTTCCTGATGAAATTCCTAGTGTGCCGCCAGAGAGGGAAGTTGAATTTACTATTGATCTGGTACCTGGTACTAGGCCTATTTCGATGGCACCGTATAGAATGTCGGCATCTGAATTGTATGAATTAAAGAAGCAATTGGAAGACTTACTTGAGAAGAAGTTTATAAGACCAAGTGTGTCACCGTGGGGAGCTCCAGTGTTGCTAGTAAAGAAGAAAGATGGTAGTATGAGGCTTTGTATCGATTATAGGCAATTGAATAAAGTAACGATCAAGAATAAGTATCCACTACCGAGAATAGATGATTTAATGGATCAATTAGTGGGGGCTTGTGTGTTCAGTAAAATTGATTTGAGATCGGGCTATCATCAGATCAAGGTGAAAGATGAAGACATCCAAAAGACATCGTTCAGAACTCGGTATGGACATTATGAGTATTCTGTGATGCCTTTCGGTGTTACTAATGCGCCGGGAGTATTTATGGAATACATGAATCGTATTTTCCATACTTATCTGGATCATTTTGTGGTAGTATTTATTGATGATATTTTGATTTACTCTAAGTCCGAAGAAGAGCACAAGGAACATTTGAGATTTGTGTTGGATGTTTTGAAAGATAAGAAATTGTATGCGAAGCTGTCCAAGTGTGAGTTTTGGTTAAGAGAAGTCAGTTTTCTCGGCCATGTAATTTCAGGAAAAGGTATTGCTGTAGATCCTTCCAAGGTCGAAGCTGTTTTGCAATGGGAGACCCCTAAGTCGGCTACCGAAATTAGAAGCTTTTTGGGATTAGCTGGATATTATAGAAGGTTTATTGGAGGATTTTCTGAGTTAGCACTTCCGTTAACTAAATTAACTGGTAAAGGTAAAGCTTTCGTGTGGGATGTTCAGTGCGAAGAAAGTTTTAATGAATTAAAAAGGAGGTTGACGTCGGCGCCGGTTTTGACTTTGCCAAATCCGGAGGAACCATTTATAATCTACTGTGATGCTTCATTGATGGGTTTAGGAGGTGTGCTCATTCAAAATAATAAAGTAATTGCTTATGCGTCGCGACAGTTAAGAATTCATGAAAGGAACTATCCTACGCATGATCTTGAACTTGCTGCTGTGGTGTTTGTGCTAAAAATCTGGAGGCATTACCTTTATGGTTCCAGATTTGAAGTTTTCAGCGATCATAAAAGTTTAAAGTATCTATTTGATCAGAAAGAGCTGAACATGAGACAACGTAGGTGGTTGGAATTGCTTAAGGATTATGATTTCGGGTTGAATTATCATCCAGGAAAAGCAAATGTTGTGGCCGATGCTTTAAGTAGAAAGACTTTGCATGTGTCAGCAATGATGATTAAGGAGTTGGAATTAATTGAGCAATTTCGTGATATGAGTTTGGTTTGCGAAGTAACCCCGCAGAGTGTAATGCTAGGAATGCTAAAGATTAATAATGATTTTATGGATAGTATCCGAGAGGCACAGACATTGGATGTGAAATTAGTAGATATCCTTAATCGTTGTGGTCAATCAGAGAAGAGTGACTTTAAGATCGATGCGAGAGGTGTGTTGAAATTGGGGGAAAGGATTTGTATTCCTGATGATGCGATTTTGAAAAGAAGCATTCTAGAAGAGGGTCATAGAAGCAGTTTGAGTATTCATCCAGGAGCTACTAAAATGTATCAGGATTTAAAGAAAATATTTTGGTGGCCCGGAATGAAAGAAGATGTGGCTCGTTTTGTGTATGCGTGCCTAACTTGTCAGAAGTCAAAGATTGAGCATCAGAAGCCGTCTGGGCTAATGCAACCGTTGGCTATTCCAGAGTGGAAGTGGGATAGTATCAGTATGGATTTTGTTTCTGGTTTACCGAGGACAAGTAAGAGTTTTGAAGCTATTTGGGTGATTGTTGATAGATTGACGAAATCGGCTCATTTCATTCCGATTAGAATGGATTATCCGTTAGAGAGATTAGCTGAGTTGTATATTGAGAAGATTGTGAGTTTGCATGGTATTCCGTCGAGTATTGTTTCGGACAGAGATCCTAGATTTACATCGAAGTTCTGGGAAGGTTTGCAGAGGGCTTTGGGAACTAAGCTGAGATTGAGTTCTGCATATCATCCGCAGACTGATGGTCAGACTGAGAGGACGATTCAGTCATTAGAGGATCTTTTGAGAGCTTGTGTTTTGGAAAAAGGAGGTACTTGGGATTGTTATTTACCTTTGATTGAGTTTACCTACAACAATAGTTTTCATTCGAGCATTGTATGGCGCCGTTTGAAGCTTTGTATGGTAGAAGATGTCGGACACCTTTATGTTGGTATGAGTCCGGTGAGAGTGCTGTGGTTGGACCGGAGATTGTTCAACAAACTACGGAAAAGATTAAGATGATTCAGGAGAAGATGAGAATTGCTCAGAGTCGTCAGAAGAGTTATCATGATAAGAGGAGGAAGTCACTTGAGTTTCAAGAGGGAGATCATGTGTTTCTTCGTGTTACTCCGATAACTGGGGTTGGTCGAGCTTTGAAGTCAAGGAAGTTGACACCTCGATTTATTGGTCCTTATCAGATTCTAGAGAGGATAGGAGAGGTAGCCTATCGTATCGCTTTACCGCCGTCACTTGCGAATTTGCATGAAGTTTTTCATGTGTCTCAGTTGAGAAGGTACATTCCTGATCCGTCGCATGTAGTCCAAGTGGATGATGTACAAGTGAGAGATAACCTGACTGTTGAAACATCACCTATGAGGATCGAGGATCGAGAGTTGAAGCAGTTGCGGGGTAAAGAGATTGCCTTGGTGAAGGTAGCTTGGGGAGGACCAGCAGGTGGCAACGTGACTTGGGAACTGGAGACTCAGATGAAAGAGTCTTATCCGGAGTTGTTCGCTTGAGGTATGTTTTCGAGGACGAAAACTCTTTTAGTGGGGGAGAGTTGTAACACCCCGATAATAATACGATAATTATTAAATTAAGTTAATAATATATTTATTAATTTAATTAGATAATTGGATTATTATTATTATTATTATTATTGGAATTATTGGATTATTATTATTATTATTATTGGGATAATAATATAAATTAGAAAATTATATAAGTGTGAAATAAGGAAAAGGAATCCCATTTTGGTAAAAAGAGTTTTACGTGAAACAGAGAAGCGGCTGAAAAGTGGAAAGTGGAGAAAGGGCAAAGAGGAAGAGCAAGGGCAAAGGTTGGAGAAGAGAAAAGCTTGGAGCTCAAAGATTTGCCGGATTAATCAGGTAAGGGGGGTTTATCGTCGTTTAATGGGTATTATAGATTAACATGTAAGGGGTAGTGATAAACCGTTGATTTGACCCTAATTGGGATGTTGAATGCTGAGAAATTATGTTGGATAAGTGTGTTAAAGTTGTACTTAAATCTGTATTTGAGTGTATTGTGATTTTCCGAACGTATCGCTTCTTACGGAATTGGAATCGGAGGTCCGGAAGTCCCCCAACGGCGGAAAATGCGGAGAATTCTGCATTCTGCTTCGTGTTAGCGCAGGAACAACTTTCTGTCTTGCGTTAACCGGTTAACCCAGGGTGTTAACCGGTTAACATTGTTATGAATTGTGAAAATATTGCTGTTTTGTCTGCGTTAACCGGTTAACCCAGGGCGTTAACCGGTTAACACTGTTGTAAATGGCCAGAAAGCGTGTTCTGTCCTGCGTTAACCGGTTAACCCAGGGCGTTAACCGGTTAACACGGTTGGAAATTGGAAAAAAGTGATATTTTAATGTTGTGAACATAATTGGTGATTGGCCTATTATAGTTAATTATGATGAGTAGTTTTGTTGAGTTTATGTTATGAAGTGTCGATACAAGTGTTGCTGAGTTGTTCCGTGTACGGAAAGTTGTTAAAGATACTGAGTTGTAGGCTTGGTGAGCCAAAGTTGATTATAAGTTGCTTATGTTGAGACCATTGTTGTGTTGCTATTATTATCATGTTGTCGAAATTTTAAGTCGTGTATGTCATGTAAATCCATATGCATTAAGTCGGAGCTTTGCTCACACCACGTTGGCCTGGATTGGCAAATTTTAAGTTGAAAGTTGAAGGCTTATGCCTTGATGCCCAATAAAATGGCAATGATTTTAAGTTGGGAGTTTTACTCCGAATGGTACCACATGCATGATGAGTCGAGTCTCATTAGAGTTGCATTTTTTGTTGGTTTGTTGTATGGCGTAAAATATGAATGGATGTATTCCAGTATTATATGTGTGTTGGGTGTTGTGTTGATGTTGAGTATGATTGAGTTGATATTGCCGTTACTGAATGTGTAATCTGATTTGGGTGATGAAACGTGTTAAATTACTTAACATTGCATGATATTTTATAATGCTTATTATATCGATTGAGGAACTCACCCTTACAACTATTTTTCAGGTAACGAGCAGTGATTGAGTAGAAGCTAGTGCTTGGAGTCTAGTGTGGTCTCCTTAGTGGGTCATGCTCTGATAGATGTAACATCGGGACGGGATGTTTTAATTGTTTTATTGTTGGTTGTTGACCAATTTTACATGTAATATGTTATATGTTTTGATTGGTTGATTTGATTTCTATCCGCTGCGAATTATGCAAAAATGTTATTTTGATTAAATAAAGAAGCATGACAGTTATTATGGTGTGAAGTGGTTGTGTGACACCCTTAATTGCATCTTTACTCTGATTGATATGTTGTTATTTTAATTATATATTCGGGGTATTTTAGAAGGGTGTTACAGGTGAGAATAGGCTGGGCCGAGCTAGGCTTTGCCAAGTCTGGGTTTGACCTACTAAAAAATTCAAAACCTAAGTCTGGCTCGTAACCTATCAAAGGATTACTTTTAGGTCAAAGTCTGGTCTTATTTTGAATGCCTGATTGACATATTAGCCTACTTAAAAGCCTATATCATTTGAACATTTGTAAATAAGTAATTCAACTAATGTTTAAATTGACTAGCAAATTAAAAGATCAATGAAACTAAATGTTTGATTGTATTGACATATTTGAGTTTACCTAGTAGCATAAGTTTCGTGATATTATTTATTTGAGAGAACTTATGAAAACATCTTATGACATTGTTCATAAGGTTTTTTCAGTTTATTTTCATAAGGTATTGAAGATAACTAAGTTTTTTTTTTGTATTTTAATTCAATATACAAAATATAATATAATAATAATAATAATAAAATTATTCATGTTTATATAAATAGGTCGGTCTGATAGGCTTAGAGTTTTTTTATAAAATGTGGCCTAGCCGTTTTTAACTAAATAGAGTTATAAAAAGCCTAAGCCTTTTTTATTTAAAAAATGCATGGTTAGGTCTGAGCCAGTGTAGGTTAGGTTGTAGGCCCATGTTAGTTGACCTGACTTATTCTCACTCATAGTTATAAAGGACACCCCCGTAAATGTTGTGGAATCCAAACTAAATAATCTCTTGCACAACCCAAACAATTTAATGGTGGTTAAGATTGAGTATTGTTCATCATCGATTGATAATGAATTGAAGATTATGTTTAGTAAGTTTGAGTTGAATACAAATGAAGATCTAAGAATTATGTGAAACATATTTCACCGATACAAAACAAAGGGTCCAATTGAGGTGGATGCGACAATTGCGAGATCTACTAACAATATTTTAAAAATGATGAAGCATATTGAATCATCTATCAATGGTTGAGTTATATTTATGTTATTTTCATGTTATGTAATACTCTACCCGCTCTAGTCTTTAGATGATTGTCTATTGAAAGTAGTCATCAATCTTCCATGACCAAGATGCTAATATATGATACAGTGTTCTCTAACATGAAACTTCATATAATCTCTACTTTCAGCGGCAGTTTGCAGACTAAATACTTTAATAATACCTTCAGGAGCAACTTTTCTGGAAGTGGATGTTGCAATGATTTTTTGTAAAGCATTGGCTTCATGAATAAGCCTTGAGAATGTGGCTTTTCACAGGCCCAAACATGATTGCAACATTAAGAATATTTTCATCACCAGCTAAACCAGATTTACCAGTAACAAGAATATTGGGAAGACTAATGTCAAAGACATGTTTCTTATCAAACAATTTGTAATTAAAATATAGCAACCCGCGAGCAATAACAACTTCATCCTCACCAGTAATAAGATCATTCTTTATACCGCAAATTAAATAAAGGAACCCAAAAGAAAGTTTAACAACAAGTTCCTTCACCAACTTAGGATAATAAGATCCAACATTCAACAATGTCTTTAACAACCGAGCATCACTAAGAAACTCCATAACTTTACTACACTTTTGTGCTTCAACATAGGGTTCTTTTTCTAGAGTCATTCTCCAATGATAAACAAAATTCCATTTTGTAATACGTTTTTTGGAATGAAAAAAAACATTGTCAAAAGGATTAGACAGAGTATTCACGGGAAGCTTTTTTCCTTTAATATACATTTTAACATTTATTACACGCTTTACAACATGCTCTTTCTTCTTCTCATCGTCATCAATGACATACAAATTGTGAGTGACAAGTTCCTCAACATCATGATTTACAATTTTATGAGTAGTCTTTTTTTCTTTTTCGGAGAATTTTCTAACACAGAAATCTCATCAGCAATGTCATCATTGATAACACCACTGACATTAACATCTTCACTTACAAACTCATCCTCAATGAGATCTTCATTAACATCTTCAGCAATATCTTTATATACATTAATATTATATTCAACCTCTTTAGGTTCAAAGTGAGTTAAGGCATCATACATGGGCTTATCAAGACCAGTTTCAGTTGTGAGAACCTTAACATTCAAAATAAATATAATCACATTCTTAAGAGGATAATTATCACATTCATAAATGGTAAGAATGAAACTTGTTTAAATATTGTTAAAGTTTATGCACAAAGTTTCATTTGAAAATATATGAACACTTAACAACTTTGTTTGAATTGATTTGAAAACTACATTTTAAAAGAGTTGATTTTTGTTTTAGTGATGTATACACCTTATATACATCAATAGGAACCCCTTTAAATGGATACAAATGTTTGGAGTGGTTCCATGAAGCAATGCAATCTTTAGGAATGAAACATATTGATGAAAAGAGTTGTTGATTTAGTGGTAACCGGTTACCATAATGTTGTAACTAGTTATAGTTGTAACTGTTAAAAGATTTTTGAAATTTTAGTGACCGTAACCGGTTACAAGTTTTGATTAACCAATTACAGTTGTAGCTATTAAAAAAATAAAACATAGTTGTTAAAAAAATTGTTCTCGTAATTGGTTACATATTTTGTGTAACTTATTATAACTGTTTGAAAATGTTTAAATATAATTTGTAACATCATGGTTTGTTTCCAAATGATTTTGAAAGATGCATAAATGATTTGAGATGAATTATTCATAATATTCTGATCCATTAAGATATATAATATTAATTATAATGCATACTTTAATCATCTTGATTCTTTTTATTGATGTGTTTGTCTTCATAAAAACTTTAACCAATGTCAAGAAAAACTTTTCTTCACAATCTCTCCATTTTTTATAATAACAAACATCCGTTGAAATTTTCTTATTCATCAAAGAGTTTCTTCAAAATATATTACTTTTATAATTTTGTACTGCAACTAGAATCTCCCTCTATAATGTATATCTCTCTTTTCATTTTTAATTAAAAATTGACATGATGTTTTATGTTGTACCAATTTCAATATACCCATCTTATTTTTCATTTTAAAGTTTAAATTGTTAATGTGAATTACGGTCTTACAGTAGCTATTATCTGCATTGCAGCTATTGTGGCATGAAAGAATTTTAAATTTTAACAAATTCTATAAAGTGACATTTTTGCATAGATGCCTTAAAGTCTCTTCCATTTCAAAGGATGAAACCTTAATGTTTTTTTTTTGTTAAAAGTAATGTCTCACATACGAGGTGCCTTGTAGGGGTTAACAAGGCACATGCTAGAATGCTTTTTTGGTATTTTTTTCTCCCTCATTTTCAAGGCAGATGGGCTAAAGAGCAATGTGCCTTTGTTACCATTAGAAAGGGAGCAATGCACCTAAGAGCATACGTGTCTGTCTTGACTTATGAGCTAAATATAATCTTTCATTTCATTCTGTTGTGTTTTTTTTTGGAAGAAATTTATTGGTTCATAAACACATTATAAACACCTTAAAACACATTATAAACACCTTAACTAATGAGATTTCATTAGGGAAAGAATCGAGTGATTTCTCTCTTGTTTTGCTTCTTAGGGTCTTCTTGAGTGAAAAAAATAAAGTGTAGAAATTAGAGATTATTTTTGGTGAATTTTGAAAGTTGATTTATTGTTATAAATAAGGTAATCAACATTAGACCGGATATAAAATCGGTTAAGGTATTAGTTAAAGGTTTAAAGATATGATCGAAATTTGGGGTTTGGATGTTACTGTTTTAAAATAGTTTAAAAATTTATAAATAGTATATATGATAATAAATAAATAGAATATTTTTCCTAATTTTATACTATTAAAAATAATATATTTTTAAATTATAATTTGAATCTCTTATTTCTGAGAATAGAATAAAATATTTGTTTTAAATAAAGTATAAAATAAAAATATATGTTGGTTGCTTATTACGTTGACATTTTTATGCTTAAACATAATTTATATAACAAATACATAATTATTGAAAACTCTTGTCCCAAGCCTACTTATGCCAACACCAAAATCCTAAATAAAAACAAGCTGCTAGACTATCATGAGCCGTCAGCCACAACATTCAACCTCCTCTTCTTAATTTTTTGGTTGCAAAAGTCTACTTGCCTTCCAATTGTTTTTTATTAGGCTAATCCTCCATGTATTTGTTGACTTTGTTTATTGATATTTTTCTTCTTCTCATGTATACTAATATATTTTAGTTAGTTCATTCTTTATACTTCTACGAAAATGATATTTTCTCTTTGTTTTTATATAAAATAAAAATATGGTCTAATTTTCTAAACTGCATGAACGGTTGGTTTTATCTGATTTTATTGACTTTTAAATCATTTATCGATTTATCTTCTGATCTAACTGCATAGTAGTTTTAAAATGTGTTTGGACCGATCCATGTTCGAATCAGTCAGTCTGCTCGAGTTTCTATTATCATGGTTGTAATTATGGACGGATCCACGTTGAGACTAAGTGTGGCTTTAGCAACACCAAATTTATATATATATATATATATATATATATATATATATATATATATATATATATATATATATATATATATATATATATATATATATATATATATATATATATATATTCGATCATAATAGTCACCGATCATCAATTTAAAGAGAGTTACAATTCGTCTAGAATATTTGCAGCATAGAAAAATTATCATTCGGAAAAATACACGCGATTCAAATTCAAGATACGTCAAAAATCTTTAATCCCTAAAGAAACTCGGTCACCATAATCTTTGACTCTGATAGTCTTTTTTTAATGACATCTAAGATCGTGTTAGTTATTTTACTTTTATTTTTTACTTTTTTTCATATTGGCATTTTAATTTTAATTTATTTTGTCTTTTTATATTTAAAAATAAAAAAGCATAAAAAAATTCTTAATAGATTTGAATCCAAAAATTTAATTTATAATTTCTTTTATAGTCACACAAATATATAATGTCCGGATCCGACTATAACAACTTTTTTTATACTGCTTCATAGAGATTTGTTTTTCTCCCTATAATGATCATTCTAGATAGATATAGCCAAATAAATACCATTGTGTTTGTTCCTTTTTTTTTATTTATCTTGTGCTTAGGTTTATTGTTTGTTCTACTACACAAAGGGTTATTATTATTTCTTGAAATTGTTTACTAGTAGTTAGTTGCTATTGTTATTTGCTCCATATTATTCTTCGTGTTAGTTTAAACAAAGATCATGAAGAATATTGGTATTTAGGGTTCCAAAATTCTTAGTCATGGATGACAAAATTTGAACAAATATGGTTATAAAGAACTTAGACCAGTAAATATATAAAACTAAGAACTCGATATAACCTAACTCAAATCCTATATTGCTTTACCCATATCATTCATTAAAAGTGGAATTTCTTATAGGCAACAAACCTAAAGACTTGTATTCAACTTTTAACATGATTAAATCATCTTTAAATTGATGATATGGTTCATCTTATTTTTATATACAAAAAACCTCGCAAACTTCACGTGGAATTTTTGTGACATGTCATATTAAGGGGAATGGGAGGATCTGTAAAAGCTCCGGTAGAGATTTGATCAAAGACAATTTTGTTAGCTGCCTCTGTGTAATGGACACCGTCCCATATGATTCTACTAGATGGGTTTAAACATGAACCTGGAACTTTTTTTGTACCAGTTATGACTTCTCCACATCTACCACGACTATTAAAGTTGTACTTTCCTCCATTACCGCAACATGCCATAAGTGGAAGCTCAAATCCTACATATTAATGAAGTCTTCTAATTAATAATACGTAAACATCTACATATGCGATTGCATGGAAAAAGTTGATCATGATTTGACTCACCGTATTTTTTTGGATTTTGAAAAAGAGAGTACTTAGGAGAGTAAACATCTACGTATGTGATTGCAGCAAGAGGAAGATCATTGCGAAGTTGAGTTAAAGCTTCCTTCAACTTTAAATTGAAATATTGACATACTTCATTGTATTTCAATGCGCATCCATATCCATCCTTTATAGAGGATGGAAAGGAAGCTAAAATTAAAGGAAGACATCCGATTGGTCCTGTGTTGTGTATCCAAAATGACCTAGCTCCTAAGTTGTATATGTTCTACAACACAAACAAGTTTCTTTTATTCAGAACAAAATACGAAACCAAAAAATCAAATATGATTTTTTTTAGAAAGAAGAGTGTTCACCTACTTTGATATTCTCTATGAATTTGCCTACTATATCAGGTATAGTAGCATTGACTTGTGGTATACTTGTATTACCAAAAAAACCAGCAGTAAGATCATTTTGACCGATATCAAATGTGTACAAGGCTTTTGAAAAATAATCTTCTTTAGGAACCAATGTTGAAAATACACCTCCTAGAAAGAAAATTTTCCATTGAAAAGCGTCAGTAGAAAAAAAAATCAATGAAAGAAATTCATTATTTACCTTGATCTCTAATGAGTTTTGTTTTGGGTATAAAATCTTTGAACTGAATAGATTGAACTGTCAAGAAAAATGGACTGAATTTTCCTTGAGGTAGAATACTAGTAGGCATTCTGATTGTTGATGCTACTGTTGCAAAGTTTGCACCATGTGAGAAGTTGGACCCCAAAGAATTAAGATATGGACTGAGATATGGAAGTCCGAAATTCTGTGCTGAAATAACAAAATAACATTAAATTTATAAGTAAATCGTTCATAAAACATTTAATCCAATCATGAAACTATTTTTCTATCAAATCTTGTTACAATCTAACTCCCGCTTCGAATGCGAGGGTGTTAGAATATATAAATAATTGTAGTTGATTATTATAGGACGACTCCTACCTTAGTTATAGTCTAGAATCTCTTGTTGTATATATTTATATCAAAGTATAATGCATTATTACCTATGAAATCAAGAATGATTCGCCCATCAGAGTATCTTCCTGTTGATCTATTAAAATAAGTCTCTCCATATGGGAACCCCGGCGCTTCAAAGGCGGACGCCAGCCCACCCGTATCCGAGTTTGAAGCACCAAAGTTGAAGATGGCGGGAAAATAGCAATCCTTTGTAGCAAATATTGGAGAAGTAGTTGTAAACAAAATAACTATAACCAGAGACGCAAGTGACATGTGACAAGGAAACTTAATTTGTGCCATGAATCTCATAATGAAGCATAAAAGAACATATCAAATTATCATATGGTCATCAAAACCTTGAATTTATAGATGATTATGACGATTAGTACTGATTAAATTTGATCAGGAAATCAAAGTAGGCAAATTTATTTATGTACAAATGTATATGAAATTGTTGTTGTCCCTGTCGGTAAAGAGGTTTGTATCATGCATGTAATCTTATATCTATTGCAATTATGTTCTAAATTTGGATTTCTCATGCAAAACCTTAGACGAGTGAGAGGTGTGCATTGAGAGGTTGAGACCTGAAAGGTGAGGTAGTATCGTAATCCAATGTGGCTCAAATGTGATCACATGGTGATTAGGGGTTTAAAAATTCATATATATATATATATATATATATATATATATATATATATATATATATATATATGAAGATTATCTTTGCTATGTGATTAGTAGGGTTGAGATATTAAGAAGGTGATTTTTGAGACGGTTTTCATAAAGTAATAAATAAATTATTTGTGTTTAATGAGGTATAATATAAATTAATTATTATTATTACTATTTAAATAGATAAGAAAAACTTTTTTTTAAATAAATAAATAAGTAGAAATAAATAGTTTGAATAAACAAACCAATTATGTAACTAAGACTAAAACATTCCTAAGCAGTTCCAAATTTGCCCTTCATTACAAATTTAAATTACACTTAGAAAAACCCTCAATGGTAATTGACTAATATTAACTTTTACTCCCAATGAGATGAACCCGATTTGCCATGTGGTGAGATGCTTAGAGATGTTAGTACACTTTTCAAAAGTTTGCTTTTTTCCTGCTATCTTTATTTCATAGTGTGTTACGATTTTGTGTGTTTGTTTGTATCATTCTATGTTATTTCAAGATTTTGTCAATTTTTAACGGATGACAATTATTTTTATGTTATTATATGAAGTATTTTGTTGTTGTTGTATGAGGCATGTCTAACCCATGTTTTCGTCAGTTAAGCATAAATCTCAAGATTTGTTGTCCTATTTAACCATGTTGTTGAGAATTTGATTATTCAGTGTTATGACATTTTCCTTAGTATGATATTAGGTTAGCCCATAATCATGTCGATGCCACCTATACTTATCAGTGACTTGAGCCCTGACAAAAAGGTTTAGAAAATTGTTATACGCGTTATCGATCTATGGACAGTGAAGGAACGCAATGGACAACAACATGTCGAAGCGGTTATACATGATTCAGAGGTATGTATTTTGTATTTGCTATGTTTTCATTACTTTCTCTAAGTTTTACTTGCCGGTGTATATTTTTTCCACTCAAAAGGGTCACCAAATTCACGTTATTTCGGTTATGAACACTTGTTCTCTCATGGTTAGGTAGGGTAAATAGTCGAACAACTTCGTTGTTAATTAGGTAATCAAAAGTATCCGGCCCAAGGTTTCCTATGATTCTGCGGTCAAAGCAAAATTCAATGTCCATGGGTCGGATGTGGCCAAACGGTACATGCTCGTAAAGTGGACGTCTAAGTCCAATGGCACCAGCTATCATGGTTACTAGGCCGCCTATTATGATTGGGGTGCAATTGTTCTTTGCAAGGTGAATGAATCTCTCCATCATAAATGTCACAACATTGACATGTCGACCTTGGTCGACACAAAGTAAGATGAAAAGTTCATCTCCCGACACTATTGTGTCGTTCGCTTCCTTTCCAAACAGGGTGTGGGCTAGTATTTTATGGAAGTAGCGGATAGCAGGATTGTGGATCATTTGGGAGTGCATCTTGTTTGGGTTAGGGTGGTAGTCTCCTGTTAAACTACCTCAAAAGTAATCTAGGTCGATGTCATCGATTAATTTCTCCTGGCGGGTAGTGAAAACAAATGGGCCACTAGGAAATCCTAGGAGGTCAGCAAGGTCTCTACGGTTATAAGTGAAGTCCATGCTAAACAGTCTAAAGGAAATCAACCCTTTGTTGAGTCCGTAACCATGCTCGGGGTTGTAAACTAGGGAGCTAAGGAATTCTAGGATGAGTTCACAGTAAGTGGCAAACCTTCTTTTAATAGCAGCATTCTCCCATCCTAATTGGTTAAACATAAACAAGATGTTGTCTCGGATACCTAACCTATCCATGGTAGGTCCATCATAATATATGGATAAAGCCATATCCTTCTGAGCTAAATAATCATAATGCCTTCTCTGAACTCTGCCTCTGAAAACTGTGTTTACTGGTTGCATGATGAAAGTTAGTGACTAACTAGTTATAAATTCGCCTGTTAATCAGTATCCAATGTTTCTAAGTTAGTAACTAGAAGCAACAAGTATTACTGCATAGAATCAAGGAAAGGGGAGCAAAAATACAGATGAAAGTCAAAGAAGGAAAATACTTAGTAACAAAGATAACAAATAAAAGAAAAGGCGGGTTGTCTCCCACTAAGCACTTTGTTTAACGTCGTAAGTTCGACAGTAACGTTGCGATGTACTAGTTTTGGGGTTGAGCAGGCAGCTCTATAAGTCTTAGACTGTTTGAATAATCTTTGTTGTCAATATTATGGTAATGTTTCAATCGCTGCCCGTTTACTATAAATGGTTCACTATTCCGACCTTTGATTTCTATCGCACCGCTTTTAAGGACTTTTGTAATTTCGAAAGGGCCTGACCACCTAGATTTAAGTTTTCCCGGAAAAAGCTTAAGTCTTGAATTAAATAGTAGTACTATGTCGCCGACATTAAACTCTTTCCTAGATATACGTTTGTCGTGCCATTTTTTGGTTCGTTCTTTGTATATCTTAGCATTCTCATAGGCGTCTAGTCGAAGTTCTTCCAATTCGTGAATGTCCAAAATTCGTTTCTCGCTTGCGGAAGTATAATTTATATTTAGGGTCTTAATTGCCCAGTAAGCTTTGTGTTCTAATTCCACTGGGAGATGACATGATTTACCGTAGACTAATTTAAAGGGTGTGGTCCCTATTGGGGTTTTTTAAGCTGTCCTGTAGGCCCACAGAGCTTCGTTTAATTTAGATGACCAGTCTTTTCTAGATATTCCGACAGTCTTTTCTAGAATCTGTTTGATCTCTCGATTCGAAACTTCGACTTGCCCACTGGTTTGTGGATGATAATGTATTGCTACACGGTGTCGGACTCCATATTTTAGAAGAAGTTTTCCAAAGATATTTGATATGAAATGGGAGCCACCGTCACTAACGACTAGTTTTGGCACACCGAATCTAGGAAAGATGATGTTCTTGAATAGCTTAATCACTACTCGTGTGTCATTTGTTGGAGAAGGTATAGCCTCGATCCATTTTGAAACATAATCGACAACAACGAGTATGTACTTATTACCAAAAGAAGATGGGAATGGTCCCATGAAGTCAATCCCCCACACATCGAAGACTTCTACTTCTAAGATTCCTGTTTGTGGCATTTCATCGGGTCTTGAGATGTTACCAGTGCGTTGGCACCGGTCGCAGTTTATAACTGCATTATGGACATCTTTCCATAGAGTAGGCCAAAATAGGCCCAATTGTAGGATCTTAGTACAAGTTTTTGAAGTACTTGCGTGCCCACCATAGGGAGTAGAATGGAAATGAGAGATTATGTCGTCTATTTCATCCTCAGGAACACATCGACGGAAAATACTGTCGGTACCTCTTTTGAAAAGCAGAGGTTCATCCCAATAGTATTGTTTTAGATCATGAAAGAATTTCTTCTTTTGTTGGTAAGATAGGTCCGGTGGAAGTACTCCAACAGCTAGGTAGTTGACAAAATCAGCATACCATGGCAGAGTTGCATTCGCATGAATTTCTTCCACGGATTCTTCTATTTTGGTATCATTTATTGTTAGTTCAGACATGTCGCTTTCCATTTGGGCTATAAGTCGTTCGTAAGGGAAATCATCATTGATTGGAATTTGTTCAGGTTTATTCCCTTCGATTCGTGATAAATGGTCTGCTACTACGTTTTCAGTACCCTTCTTATCTTTTATCTCTAAGTCAAATTCTTGTAAGAGTAGGATCCATCTTAAAAGTCTTGGTTTGACATCCTTCTTACTTAGCAGATATCTAATAGCGGCGTGGTCAGTATAGATAATGATTTTTGCCCCTACTAAGTAGGAACGGAATTTGTCCAAGGCGAACACAACGGCTAAAAGTTCCTTTTCAGTGGTGGCGTAGTTCATTTGGGCTGGATCTAGTGTTCTACTTACGTAGTAGATAGCATGAAGTTTCTTATCCTTTCTCTGTCCTAGTATTGTGCCTACGGCACAATCACTCGCATCACACATGATTTCGAAAGGTAATCTCCAGTCAGGTGGTTGCATGACAGGTGCGGTAATTAAAGATGTTTTTAATTGCTTAAACGTTGTTAAACATTTTTCATCAAAGATAAAATCAACGTCTTTCATTAATAAACCCGTAAGTGGCTTGGTAATTTTTGAGAAATCTTTGATAAAACGTCGGTAGAAACCGGCGTGTCCTAAAAAGCTTTGTATTTCTTGTACGGTTTTCGGAGGTTGAAGATTCTCTATGATTTCGATCTTAGCTTTGTCTACTTCAATTCCTTTATCAGATACTACGTGACCTAACACGATTCCTTGTTGGACCATGAAATGGCATTTCTCCCAGTTCAAAACGAGATTCACCTTTACGCATCTTTTAAGTACCATTTCAAGGTTTGATAGACATCCTTCGAAGCTCTGCCCACAAACGGAAAAGTCGTCCATAAAGACTTCCATAATGTCGTCTATAAAATCAGCGAAGATTGACATCATGCATCTTTGGAATGTTGCGGGAGCGTTGCATAATCCAAATGGCATTCGTCGGTAAACGAATGTACCATAAGGACACGTGAAGGTTATCTTCTCTTGGTCGTCAGGATGGATTGGAATTTGAAAGAATCCTGAATAACCGTCTAGATAGAAGAAGTGGGAATGCTTAGCCAATTGTTCAAGCATTTGGGCAATGAAAAGCAGAGGAAAATGATCCTTTTGAGTGGCTTTGTTTAGTTTTTTATAATCGATGCACATTCTACTTTCGATCACAACTCTTTGTGCTACAGATTCGCCCTTCTCATTCTTAACGACTGTAACACCCCCTTTCTTGGGTACTACATGAACGGGGCTAACCCATTGACTATCGGAGATCGGGTATATGATTCCAGCATCTAGTAACTTCTTTACTTCATCCTTGACTACCGTACTTAAGATTGGGTTGATCCTTCTCTGGTGTTCTCTAGAGGTTTTACAATCTTCCTCCAGCATAATGTGATGCATACAGATAGAAGGACTTATCCCTTTTAGATCGGCGATGTTGTATCCTAATGCAATTGGATATTTTCTTAAGACATCTAGTAACTTTTCAGTTTCCATCTGTCCCAAGTCAGCATTGACTATTACTGGTCTTTTGAGTTCAGTGTCTAGGAATTCGTATCTTAGGTTCTTTGGTAGTGCTTTTAATTCCAAGTCAGGTTTCTTTGGGCATGGCATGTGGTTGGGCGTAAGTGCTAAGCATTCACTTAGACTGTCATTTTGGTATTGTTCATGCCAATTATCGTCTTTAAAGATTGAAGGGATTTGGATTTTCATTATATCAGAGTATGTGGTTTCTTGCATCTCCGTCTCTCTTACGCACTTGTCTATGACATCAAGCAGATAACAAGTATCGTCTATAGTTGGCGCTTGTAAGAATTGTGTCAAGATGAATTCAACCTTTTCCTCTCCAACTTCGAATGTTAGCTTACCTCTCTTTACGTCTATTATGGCTCCGGCGGTAGCTAAGAATGGTCTTCCTAATATAATAGGTGTATTGGCATCTTCTTTGATGTCCATGATTATGAAGTCTGTAGGAATGTAAAATTGTCCTACACATACTGGGACATTCTCTAGTATACCGACAGGATATTTGATTGAGCGGTCAGCTAATTAAACAGACATCTTGGTTGGTCTTAGTTCTCCCATATTGAGCCATTTACAGATGGTTAAGGGCATTACACTAATGTTGGCTCCTAGATCGCATAGAGATTTGTCTATGACGAATTTTCCAATGACATAGGGTATAGAGAAACTACCTGGGTCTTTTAGTTTGGGAGGCATGTTATTTTGGATTGTTGCGCTACACTCAGCAGTAAGTGTAATTGTTTCGTTATCCTTGATCTTTTTCTTATTGAATAGGATATCCTTAAGAAATTTGGCATATGAGGGCATTTGTGTGATGGCTTCTGTAAAGGGAATTGTAATGTTTAGTTGCTTCAGAAGTTCAACAAATTTCCTAAATTGCCCTGCAGTTTTAGAACTTGCGAGTCTTTGAGGATACAGAATGGGTGGTTTATAAGATGGTGGAGGCACATAAGGTTTTTCTTTCTCTTAGGCCTCTCGGGTATTATCTTCCTTTTCCTTCGGTTCACTTACCTGCTCAGTTGTGGTTTTGTCTAGTTTTTGGTACATGGCAGGATTTTGGAGTCTTGGATCTATGGGTCCGTCTATTTCTTTTCCACTCCTCAGTATAACGGCATTTGCATGTCCTTTTGGATTAGGTTGCGGCTGTCCAGGAAATGTTCCAGCGGGAGCGGCAGTAGATGCTTGTTGTTGAGCCACTTGTGAAATCTGCGTTTCAAGCATTTTGTTGTGGGTGGCTAAGGCGTCTACTTTGCTCGCTAGTTGTTTAAGTTGCTCGCTAGTATGTATGTTTTGGTTCAAGAAGTCTTTGTTTGTCTGAGCTTGGGTAGCTATGAAGCTTTCCATCATTAATTCAAGGTATGACTTCCTAGGCATGTTAGGAGAATTATTAACTGGCTTTTGATATCCAGGCGGAACAACGGGTGCTTGGCCAGGTGCATACAGGGCGTTGTTATTCTTATACGAAAAGTTAGGATGGTTTTCCAACCTGGGTTGTAGGTATTCGAATAAGGATTTCCTTGTGCGTAATTCACTTGATCGGTTGGGACTCCTGCTAATATCTGACATTCTGGTGCAGTGTGTCCAGGGGTTCCACATAACTCACAGTTTGGAGTCACGGCAGCCACGGTGGCTGCGGGTGGTATGGTCAAGTTGTCTAACTTTTGAACAAGGGCATCTACTTTAGCATGGACATGGTCAAGGCCACTGATTTCGTACATTCCACTTTTTGTTTGGGACTTTTCTACTGGAGTTCTTTCACCTCCCCATTGGTAATGGTTTTGGGCCATGTTTTCAATGAGTTGATAGGCTTCGTTGTATGGCTTGTCCATAAGTGCACCGCCTGCGGCAACGTCTACTGTCAGTCTTGTGTTATACAGAAGCCCATTGTAAAATGTGTGAATGATCACCCAGTCTTCGAGACCGCGATGTGGACATATCTTCATCATGTCTTTGTATCTCTCCCACGCGTCGTAGAGAGATTCTACATCTTTTTGTCGAAATCCGTTGATTTGAGCTCTCAGCATAGCAATTTTGCTCGGCGGAAAATATCGGGATAAGAAAACGTTCTTCAGTTTTTCCCATGTTGTAACTAAGTTGGATGGCAATGATTGCAACCAAGCCCAAGCTCTGTCTCTTAGCGAGAAGGGAAAGAGGCATGGTCTTATCGCATCTTAAGATACACCATTCGCCTTCACAGTGTCTGCGTACTGCACAAACTTGGTCAAATGTTCATTAGGGTCGTCCGTAGGGTTTCCAGCAAATTGATGTTGTTGAACGGCTGATAATAATGAGGGTTTAAGCTCGAAATCGTTTCGATTGATAGCAGGGGCAGTAATGTTGTTGTGAGGTTCTTGTTGGGACGGGGTAGCGTAGAACTTAAGAGGAGGATTTTGAGGTCCTACTTCAGCCATGGTTGGTTTTTCGACTGGTTCAGCAATAGGAAAGAAGATATCGGGAATATCGTACCTTTGTTGATACTCTAGTATTCGGCGTCTTATATATAAGAAACGCTTTAATTCAGCGATTGGCGGTGCTAAGTTATCGCCTTGCGAGCGAGTACTTGGCATGCAATCGGGGGAAATAAGGGAAAGGAGATTAGTTTTTTTTTCTTTACCTTAGTCTATACCGTGCAACGAAAGAATCGCACTATTTGACTAAATCAACTCCCAGACAACGGCGCCAAAAACTTGATACGTCTCGTGACTGTATATAGAATATAGTTTATCGGGTACTTGACTGCAAGTGCACAGTCCAGTCGTTTTAGTTT
Organism: Lathyrus oleraceus; assembly: GCF_024323335.1. Lineage (NCBI taxonomy): Eukaryota > Viridiplantae > Streptophyta > Magnoliopsida > Fabales > Fabaceae > Lathyrus > Lathyrus oleraceus. The sequence continues at coordinate 46,152,309 of NC_066584.1, read as the reverse complement.
TAAAAGATATTGAATCCACAGGGACCGATGGTCAAACTAATGCTACTGACTTACTATGTTTAGCTAAGGGAATGGTTTTTAGAAGTTTGGTTGAAGAAAATTAAATCTAAGGGAAGTTGAGCTTTAAGAAAATATTAATAGGAGGATATCGGTATGCAACGCATTAATCGTTAGGGATTCGATAAGTCATCGGTATATAAATTAAGTACCAAAAATCTTTCAGTAGAAAATACTTATTTAAAAGGCTTTATCCCACACTCTCGTGATTGTTGATTCAGACTATATCCTTAAGTCAGAATGTACGCTCTCGCTGTCCCATTTGAAGTTAAAAATACTTTTTGAAAATAGATAAGTTCTAATTGTTTTTAAAGTGCTCTCGCCGTTTTTAAAATCAATGCCTAGTTTTTACTATCCAATTCGACCCTCACACTCTCGCGATTGTCGGTTCTCACCTTAGTTAATTTCCCACTCTCGTGGCAAAATCGTATTAAATAGCTTCTCACTCTTGTGACAAAGTTAATTAAGTTTAAATTAAAAACCACAGCCGAAAAGATTGTTTGAGATAAGAAGTTTTCACCGATTATTATTAAATCCCGTCTAATTAAATTGTTACATACCGATACCGGTAGTTTAGCCAGACATGTTAAATAACACAAACACAGACGAACATAAACAGACTAACAGTGCAGCAAACATAATTATAATAATAACAGAGCAATAATAATAATAATTGAATAAAAACCTGGAAATTGGATTAATAGAGTACGCCGAATCTTGAAGTACTTGAGCAGTCCTCCACAGGTCGGTAGGATTATGCTTCTTCGAACTAAATTAAATAAATTGTAGTAGTTCCCCGGTGTAGGAAACTACTACTTTGGCTAAATGAAAAAACAGAAAGGGAAAGGGAAAACGGAAACTCTAAACGGAATGGTAACTGAATTGCGGTAAAGGAAACAATGTTGCTAAAGGAAAATAATATTAGAAAACTGGATTGTTGTAGAAAATAAATTGCAGAGAAAAATTTCAGCGTCCTCCCGTTTCCAACCTCTGTCCTTTTTATATCTCCTGGTAGGTCATGGCAGTTGAGAGAAACAAGGATGACTGAGGAATCCACGGGAAAGTGGTTCTGAAACAGGAATTTAGGCACGTTGGCTTACTTCTGTTGACTGCGCTGATTTTGGCCGTGTGACGTTCGTCATGGGCCTGTGACGGTCGTCACAGGCTGGGCGTGTCGGTCGTTACATGCTTCGTGATGGTCGTCACGTCCACAATTTTTGTGTCCCCTGTTTTTTTGTTTTTCTGCTGCTTTCTCTTCTATTTCTTCTTCTTTTCCTTCCTTTTCTACACTTTGCTCATTTATGCATGGGGATTAAAATACCTGCAAAAATAACTCGAATACTTGCGGAATAATCGGAATATAAACGAAAGTGGTACGATCTTTGAGTGTAAATCAAGGCAAATATACGATGTATTTTCGTGTTATCAATTAGCAACAAGATGAAGGGAATTTTAAAAACAAAAAGGTTTCTAACTTCCACATTCAAGATGAAAGATCTTGGACTAGTTGATATTATTTTACGGATCAAAGTAAAGTGAAACAATGGGGGTTATGAACTTAGTCAAACATGTTATCTTGAGAAAGTTATTGGTAAATTCAAAAACTTATATTATAGGAAATGAATACTCCATTTGATATTACTGTCAAGCTTTAAAAAAATTATGGAAGAGTTGTGGCTCAATTGGAATATGCAAGTGCAATTAGTTGTCTAATGTATTTGATGCAATGTACTAGACTCGACATATCATTTGTAGTTAATAAAATGAGTAGATTTACTAGCAAACCAAATGGTGAGCATTAGAAGGTAATCATAGATATTTTCAATTATCTTTTGAAAACCAAAAATCGTGGCCTCTATTATTGTAGGTTTCGTGTCATGTTAGAAGGATATACCGATGCGATTTAGATATCGACAGTTAAAGATCATAAATCTACAATTAGGTGGATATTTACACTAGCTGGTGGGTGCAATTTCTTGGAAGAGCAAGAAATAAATGTGTATCCCTCTCTTAACCATGAAATCGGAGTATGTGGCTCTTACTTCCGCTAGTCAATAAGTTGAATGCTTGAGGGACCTTATGTTGAAAGCTTCATTGGCTAAAGCATACATCAAAGTTTATAATCGAAAGTCTAAGCACATTAGGTATTAGACATTCCTTCATGAGAAAATTGATTAAGGATGAAATCATTTTACTCGCGTATATACATTCAAGCTATAACTTATCTGATCCATTTACTAAACCATTGGCAAGAGATTCATTAAAGACTACCTTGAAAGGTATGAGACGAAAACTCATTGATTAAGAGTTCCAACAAGAGTAGAAACTAAATCTAACGTAAGAAAACATTAATCCTAGGTTCAACAAATAACAACAAAACGTTGATTTGGATGTTTGTGTAATATTATGTAATAATGTTGACTATTGCATTTAGAGGGTTGATTTTTTCAAACTCTTAATGAAGTTCAATGCTGAAAATATGTATATCAAGTAAAGTATATACAATATGAACTCCACCTATGTGAATTTCGAGATTGTGTCTCAAAGTGAGAGTTGCAGTTTCTCTCATGATAAATTCACGAGACAGGAAAAGTACATGGTCATAAATAGTGTTAGGCGAGATATGTATATGAAGAACCATTAAAGAAAGTGTTCAAGGTAACACCGATCTAATCACAAGTAATAACAAGTTCAAAGTTTCACTGCCTAAAATTCCGATTAGATTTTGTGTTGTCTTTTCTAAGGTTATGTTCAAATCGAAAAATACCTAACTATATTAACACACTTTGTTTCCTTTCTGAAATTGGTCTTGTTATTATTAGAACAAATGGATGATTATTGTAATTATAATGAAGAAATTAATTACATAACCATTGTTGAGTTTCAATAATAACATAACACCTTGCAAATAAGTAAGTGAGCATTCAATGTATAGGAAATAGTCTCACATTAAAAGTTTAACTCACTTTAATGATCTTTATATTAAGTTGCATTTATTAACTCATCAAGGAGAAAAAGAGGAGAGAGTATCACATGGATGAGTGTGGTAGTCCTAAGCCACCACACATGACAATGGTTGTTACTCTTATATGTTATATTTTGAATTCGAATAGTTTCAAGACTTAGTGATAAGAGTTGCAATTCTTGGTGAAAGTGTGTGTTTATCAAGGATCGCAACCTTGTAAAACCACACATACCAATCTATAAATAGTTTATTTATAAAGAGGTTTAAAAATGGTTATACTTTAAATTAGAAGTGATTCATTTCAAATTAGTTTTAGAATTTGGAGTTTCAAATTCTAATTTTAGTTTATTTTGCTAGAAAGGAAGAATGTAATTTTAGCAAAACAACTATTACATTATATGTGTTTCTGTCATAATTACTTTATTATTTATATTAGAAAGTTATTTAAGGTATTGTGTTAGTAAGTTAAGTAAGACACTTAGTTAGTTGAGCTATTATAGTAACTAACTATGTAACTACATAGTGCTTCTAGACACCATCACTCTCATGTAAACTCTATTTGATTAATTGCAATGAATAGAGTCTTTTACATCCTTCTATATCTAATTCACATCTATGATCATGTATGGAACCGAGTAAACCATAGTTTCAAAAGAAAAATCCCCAAATCTTTCTAACTCTGCAAACCATAAATACAAATTTTCTTTTATCTACTTCAATTCTTTTTATTTCTTTCTTTTGAAATGGAGGATCCAGAATCACATTTCTCCTCTTCCGGTGCAAACAATCATTCAAACGAATTTGATCTTTCAAGAAGTCCTCGCAGCCCATTATATCTCTACTTTGGTAAAAAAAACCAATTTTTATCCTCGTCACACCTCTGCTCAATGAATCAAACGACCATAACAAGAGAAAATTGATGCAATTGGACCTTTCTTCCAAGAACAAACCGGTGCTCATCAACAGAACCATCCATTAACCATCACCAACACCAACTGACCCAAATTTTGATTAATGGGATCACTACAAAAACATGGTTTTATCATGGATAACAAGAACCCTTAACTCCCAAACTACTTAAGGCGTCATTTGATTTAACAATGTTGTTGAATAGTGGAAAGACTTGCAAGATCGATACATCAAAGCAAACCACTTTTGTTGCATTCTCTTATCTTCTCAAAATTCTTGCATTGTTCATGATTTGGATTCCAAGAGGATGATTTAGAATGTGGACTACATCAATAGTATATACATCCTTAATAATAATTGTCCCACCCCTCTAGACTTTTAGGAAGTATACCTAATAACCCGTATATGTGTAATACCAATTCCACTTGTAATGAAAATTTTTATGTACGACACTTTAGACTAGGGCACCCTTCATTTCCTTTCTCTCATACTATATGTAAACTTTTCTCATACGTTCATATCAATCGAAATATGATTTGTGACTCCGGCCACATTTCATGATCTTAAAGTATTTTGATGGTTATGTGTTTCCTTCACCCTATTGTCTAACGGAACCAAATTAGATCATAGGGGTGAAAAATGTACATTTCCAAGGTTTAAATTTGGCATTAAAGATTACATTCCTTTTTACATACATACTAGAAATATTTTTAAATATAGAAATGTCATATTTTGTGGAAAAAATTTCCCATATACTCCTCAGACTTGTAATGGAGACAACCATGAGCATTTCACAACACTTAAAGATTTAACTTTCATTTATGTACCTGATCACGACAATCAATGCCAAGTCATCCAATGAACTATCACACATCCATTTGATCACCAAGCCACATCTGATATTATTACTACTAGGAAGTCTATCAAAATAAAAAAGCCACTGGGATATCTCCAAAACATCCACTGCAACATGACCATAAAATATATATTATTGTTCTTTTATACCTTATTTCCTTTGTTCTTTTAAACAATTATGTGGAACCTACCACTTATAAACAAGCAAATAAATCCAAACATTTGATTGAGCCCTCGATCTCAATCAAATATGTGATATCATTGAATTACCATGCAATAAAAATCTCATTGGATGCAAATGGGTTTTCAAAATCATACATAATAATGATGGTTTCACAGACGTAAATAAGAATATACCAAAGGATCTAACCAAGTAGAAGGCATATATTACTTTTAAACATATTCTCTTTTAGCTAAACTAACAACCTTGAGTTTTTACTTATTATCGATGCAACTAAAACTTGGTTAATTCACCAATTAGATGTTCATAATGCATTTTTTTCCATTGTATTTTAGATGAGGATGTCTACATGCATCTCCCATTAGGCATAACTTCTACTTTAAACAATCATGTATGCAAATTAACTAAATTTATATATGGCTTAAAACAATCGAGTGGATAACCAATGGATCACATACCTACTTCAAGATCTCAAGATAACTAATAAGGCTTGAGAATTGTTGTATTGTGATATTCAATCAGCAAAACACATTGCTGCCAAATCTTCACTTCATGAGAAAGCCTATTGTATATTCTTGTTAAGAATTGTTTGTTAGAATTTGAATTTGTTAGTTGTGAGTTAGTTATAACATTACTTGTTCTACAAGTAATGATAACAACTCTATCCTTGCTTGTATAAGTGATAGCGTGTACATTGAATACCAATGAGGATTAGCATTTTGATCCAATAAGTGGTATCATCACCCTGGTTGGGATCCTCATCTTGTCCAACTAAAAACAATAGTTTTCAGTTACAACCACCAATCTCTTATTCCCCTCGCACCATTGCTTATCCATTCTTCTTTCATTTTTGAACCCTATTTGTTTCACATTCCTTCACCAGGACTGAATCCTCATAAGACAGATTCATTCATCTTGCAATTCCAAGATTTTGTGGTTTCTATGGCCATTGGTCCATGTTAATGGAGAATTTGCTTTGCTCAAAGAATTGTTGGGGATTAATAAAAAAATGGAATCACAGTGGCACCTCCAGATGCGACACAAGAACAATTGAAGGTTATGGAGGAGAAAAAATTGGAAGAGTTGAAAACCAAGAACTATATGTTTCATTCCATTAATAAGTCAATCTTAGAAACCATCCTTGTGCGCTACACAATCAAGGACATTTGGGATGTTATGTCCCACAAATAGCATGGATCTTTAAAGGTCATAAGAGCACATTTACAATCTTTGCATGGGGAATTTGAACTTCTTGCAATATGAGAGAATAAAATTGTTGATGAGTACTTTGCAAGAACACTTGCCATTTCCAATTGAATGAATGCAAATGGAGAGAAATTGGAGCATGTATTAGTTGTTGAGAAGATTTTGAGATCAATTTCATAAAAAATCAATTATGTTGTGTGCTCCATTGAAGAGTCTAATGACGTGACAACTCTTTCCATTGATGAACTGCAAAGTAGTTTACTTGTGCATGAGAAAATAATGAAAGGTTAAAGAGACTTCATTTAAGAAGAAACCCTGAAAGTATCCAATGCATGAAGAGGTGTTGGGAGAGGTAGAGGAAGGTTCTTAGGAAGAGGTTGTGCCATAGGTAGACAAAGTAGAAAATTTGTGGAATGTTACAAGTCTCACAAGCTAGGTCACTATCAAAGTGAGTATCCTAGTTGGGAAGAAAATGCCAATTATGTTGAATTTAATGAAGAAGAATGGATGATCTTTATGGCCAAGAGATAATTAAATGTTTGGGCTAAGGAAGAAATATGGTATCTTAACTCAGGATGCAACAATCATATGGTTGGGGTTAAAGCTTAGTTCTTTAAATTTGATGGAGGTTTTAAGGAAATTGTCAAGTTAAGTGATAACTCAACAATGTATATCATGAGGGGAAGGGAATGTGCAGTTGAACATTGGAAATAAGACACATGTGATCAATGATGTTTATTACATACCAGGTTTGAGAAATAATTGCCTCATCATTTGACAACTTCAACAGAAGAATCTCAGTGTTGTGTTCAAGCATGATTCTTGCCAAATATTCCATGAAGAGATAGTTATGATCATGACTGCTCAAATTTCTCAGAATGTGATGCATGTGATCCAAGCACCAGTTATCATACCAATTTGTTTTCAGACAACTAAACAAATGGAATCTCAACTGTGACATATCAGATATGCACATTTGAGCGTCAAGGGACCAGACACACTTGTGAAGTAGGAAATGGTGAGATGTATGCCACGCCTGGTGAAAATAGAAGAAAGATGCATTGATTTCTTGATAGGAAATAAACATAGAGATACCAACCCTAAACAAGCTACTTTGAGAGCTAGTGTAAAGTTGGAGCTTGTCCACTCTGATGTTTGTGGGCTAGTCAAACCTGAGTCACTTGGAGGAAACACATATGTCATCATCTTTACATGGGATTTACATCGAATGTTTTCAATGAATTTCGTAGCTTGCAAGGGATCAAAAGACAGTTGACGACTGCAGTACTCCACATCAAAATGGAGTATATGGAAGAAAATATAGGACTATCATGAATATGGTTAAAAGTATGCTATCATGGAGAAATTTTTCCAAACATTTTCGGCTTGCTGCGGTAAGATAGGGTCACCTATGTCATAAATAGAAGTATTACATTTGTAGTAAAAATATATGATCCCCTGAAGAATGCTAGAGTGGAATAAATCCATCAGGACAACACTTCAGAGTGTTTAGTTGTATGGATCATGCTTATGTTCCTGACAAACAAAGACATAAATTGGATGGCAAAAGTGTGCAATGTGTGAATCTTGGAGTTACTGAAGAATCTAAAGCATACAATTTGTATGAACCAGTTGAAGGAGATTTCATCATTAGGAGATATGTTATGTTTGAAGAATCAAAGTGTTGGAATTGGAATAAGAAAGATAAAGTAAACCTTGAAGATTCACAAGTCCAAGTAGAAGATGTAAGTGAAGCTAAACTATAAGAAAGATCAGATGTAGAAAATCCAGGAGTAGTAGAAAATTCAACTAAAGAACTTGTATAAGAACTTGTAGATGGCCATACAAATGAAGGAAGTGATGGAGAAGTAGAACACACTGAAGAATCTAATGAGAAAACTCATAAAATTAGAAAAACTCCAAGGTATTTTAATGACTATGTCACTAGTTTAGAAAATGAAGAGGAAGATCAACTGCATAAGTTTGTAGTCTTTAGCTCAAATGAAGACCATACTAGCTATCAGGAAGCTGTCAAACTTGAGGTATGGAGAAAAGAAATGGATCTTGAAATAGAGTCCATAGAGAAACATGGTATTTGGGAACAGACCGCACTCCCTAAAGGCCTAAAAATCATTGGAGTTAAGTGAATTTAAAAAACAAGTACAATGAAAAGGAAGAAATGGAGAAACATAAAGTTATATTAATAGAAAAAGGATATTCTCAAAGGCATGGCATTGAATTTAATGAAGTATTTGCACCTTTGGCAAGGTGGGACACCTTTAGGACCATACTAGAAGTAGTACCAAATTAAAGATGGTGTGTGTTTTAACTAGATTTAAAGAGTGATTTCCTGCATGGTGAGCTAGCTGAAGTTGTCTACATCAGCCAACCTGCAGGATATCACAAAGGCAAACCTGAAATGGTGTATAAGCTGAGAAAAGCACTATATGGCCTAAGGCAATCCTTAAGGGCCCAATACAGCAAAATAGACCCATACTTTTGTATTTACAAGTTTCTAAAATATCCATATGAGAATACTCTTTTTGTTAAACATGGAATTTAAGGGAAGATTCTCATTGTAACTTGTATGTGGATGACCTTATCTACATTGGCAATGATCTTTAAATAATGGATGAACTCAAGCAGTCAATGAAGGGAGAATTTTCCATGACTGACTTGGGAAGGATGAGGTACTTCTTGAGAATTGAGGTGAAGCATGGCAATAATGGAATATTCATACACCGACAAAAGTATGCACTAGAAATCCTATCAAGATTTTGCATGGAATAATACAATAAACTATGCAGTCCTATTGTTCTAGGTTGCAAATTAGTGAAAGATGAAAATGGAAAAGTTTTTGATGTCGTCATATTCAAGTAAATGGTAGGAAGCTTAATGTACCTTCTAGAAACTAGACATAACATTGTGTGCTTGGTGGCCAGATACAAAGAAAGACCTGCAGAAATGCATGTTGCTGCAGTCAAAAGGATCATGAGGTACCTGTAACACACCTTTGATTTTGGCATTTTATACTAGCATTGAGGTACAACCAGTTTGCAGTTGTTACAACGGATTGGCTCTCATTATGCAGAAGATGGAGATGATAGAAAAAACACCGTTGGGCATGTGTTCAAGATAAGTTTAGGGGTCAATCATCTTTTATGACAATAGTTCCTTAACCAAACTGTCAAAAAATCCTATTATATATAGAAGGTGTAAGTACATAGATGTTAGATTTCATTTCTTAAGAGACCTGGCAAGGATAGAGTAATTGAATTGAAGCACTGCAACACTCAATACCAGTTGACTGGCATCCTCACTAAGCTATTGAAGCTTGGGTCCTTTGTCAAGGTAAGGGCGGGTTTAGGAATAAAGATATTAACTAGTGTTACTTAATTTATTTTTTATAGAAGTAAAAGTAAGAGAGATTGTTGTGTATTCTTGTTAAACATTGTTTTTTAGAATTTGAATTTGTTAGTTGTGAGTTAGCTACAACATTACTTGTTCTACAAGTAATTATAACAACTATATGCTTACTTGTATAAGTAGTAGCCGATACATTGAATATGAAATAAAATTAGAAACTCATGCAAAATATTTGTCATCTCCTCTCTGTTATTTCTTCTCAACAACTAGCTAACATCTTCATTAAGGTCATTGATGTCGCTTCATTTCATAACTTTCTCTCTAAAATTGGTCTTATGAGTACTTGTGGCCCAACTTAAAGAGGATATTAAATTATATGTCTTAATGTCATTGTTACTATGTTAATTAGTACTACTTCCGTTTTTTATTATGAGTCGTTTTGGAAAAATATTTTGTATCAAAATATAAGTCATTTTATAATATCAATGAATCATTAATGTTATTTTTCCTATTATACCCTTAAATATTTATTATTCTCTCTCTTTTCAATTATGTCAATTTATCTTTTTAATATCGTTAATAAAGGATAATTTTGTAAAACCCTTTATAATTTCTCTTTTTTATACTACAATTATTACATTTCAAAAATGACCTATAATAAAATACAGATGGAGTGTTAGATAGTTAGTTAAAACACTATGTTAGTTGGTTAAATTAGACAATTAGTTAGTTGAGCTGATATAGTAACTAACTGTGGAAATACATTATGCTTATATACGCCATCACTCTCTTGTAAACTATTGATTTATTGCAATGTACAATATTATACATTCATTCTATTCATTCTATGTGCAATCATATATATGTTATATGTCATAGACTGCAATAATAACATCTCAAGGATTCTTCACATTCTATCATAGTTGAAGAAAGAATTAAGAGTACTTTCACTTAAAATTGGGTATTTTAGACTTTAAATTTTGAAGTCTAAAATTCAAAATACAACACAATTTTAAATTTAAGGGTATTAATAGTTCTAAGACTACAAATATGGATTTTGAAGAAATTTAAGAGCATGTTTGATTTAATTTTGTAAAATTCTTTTTTAATTTTTAAATTTTAAAAATAATAAAACTTGTTTATTAGTTTAATTTTATAAAATTATTTTTGAAATCTATTCTCTATTTAAGAGTTTTAACAATTAAAAAACTAAAATAGATTTTAGAAATTTTAAATTTTAGCTTTTAGTTTTAAAAATTAGAAAGAAAACAAAAATAGTATATTTTTTGTTAATAAAAAATTTATAATTTATGCAACTTTAAAATTGTTGAGGTAAAAATATTTGTGATATTTTGAAGATAATAATTTTTTATATAAATGGAACTCTGATCTTATTTGTTATTTGATGTATGTTCTTGAATGAAAATAAATAAGATATGTATGCATAAAGTTTATCATCAATGGGATGAGAGAAGCAATGATTTTCAAATTTATTATTAAACTTGTTACAAGAGAAAGAAAATCATTTGACCACAAAAAGAGGGTATTTCATGTTTGAATATCAAAAAATCTTCCAATGACATTATCGTAATTATGAACCATTAAAGAAAATTAAGTTTTTGAACCAATAACAAAGTTGTAATTCTACTCATACAAGAATATTGAGTATCAAACTTTTTAAGATAACAATTTTATAAATCTGCTTATTACAAATTCCATTAACAATGATAAAATCGAAAATATGAAAGTCTTGTAATCACAAGAATATAATCATATTCTCACAAATAATCCTTTCTCGAGGAAATAGAAATCCAATACTCTTTGATTATCACTCAACCATTTAAAGAAATTTTTAAGTGAAAAAAAAACTCTCATATCATTCCAAAATCATTTTCTTCTAAAATCAAGAATCAATATTTGAAAGAGTATTTTCTTAAAATCAACTTCTAAATATTTATTTATTCATTAAATTGTGAATTCGATACTCAAATCAAATTTACATATCTTTGTATATTATCGAAGTTACTTTAAATTTGTATGATACTTTAAACTTGTTAAAGCTTCGTAGTCAATATTGTAAGTCTGACGAGATTAAATAAAATGCATCTTAGGTTAAAAAAAATATCAAAAATTATTGATCATTAATTAAAAAATTCTACAAACGGTGAGAACTAGAGTAGACAAACTTTATGAAATATAATAAATTCCGGCATCATCCTATGTTTCAACAATTAAAAATAAAATTTTAAAGGGTCATATTAAAACCTTTTATCTACTTTAAATACACATTTTAATGTTAAGATTATTAAATATATTTTTATTTATTAATTTTTTTCAAAATTATTTTTTAAAATTGATTTAGAAAATAGCTTTTGAATACTAAATTAAAACTCATTTAAAGAAGCCATTGAAATTTGTAGAATTCTTAATTACATATTAAAATTTAAGACATTGATTTCAAAACTAAAATCTTAAAAGCGGGAGGAATACTCTTATAATCATTTATATATTTAATTTAAATTTTAAGAGAAAAAACTCACTTATCTTGGATGAAGAGAAAGTTGCAATACAAAATTAATTTTAAGCGAAAAAAAGATGAATGGAAAAGTTGTAATTGCAAAGTCAATATTAGTCGAACTTATACAAATTTATGTCAATTGTTCGAGGTTTTGATTTGTCATTCTCACACTTATATCTGATATCTCCCACCCCTCATCCTATGAATAGACTATACTATCGTTGCAATATTTTTCACTAATTTTTACGAATTCTCTAGGATGATACTGAAATTTTCATTTGATCTATCGAAAATTTAAAAAACCGTATGTTTTTTTTACTATAAATTACGATTGCGTGAATTTGTATTGTGAATTTTAAAATTTATGATATTTGTGAATATTTTCTACGAAAATTTATGTATCGTGAATTTTATACATTATTGTTATATTTATGTATTATTGTATATTATTTGTCTATTACATATAAGATTACTTAGACATCTTCATCAAAACTTTTTATTAAATGATATTTTTGATCTTCCATTGATCCAACGTGAACATAAATTAACATTTGACAATGAAAACCTAGACACTACCAGATGATTTTGGATGTTTCATCATCTTAATTATGTCTTCGACAAACCTTAAAATCTTAGCATCTAACTTGATCAACCTCTTTATTAATCTACGACAAAATGATCTCCACATATCCTTCACATCTTCATTGGTCTTCATCTCAATAAGGTTGAAATTCACTCTTCCATCAGTATCAATCCAATCATCACGAAAGTCGATCTTTCTCACCTTTCAGTTTTCAGTATCGGAAAACAATTCATTCGACTTCGATATCAAGACGGCGAGAGATGTGGTGTCATCCGAAAGTCAGAATTCTACGAGAGATAAAACTACGTTTAAGTACATTTCCCCTTAATCAAAAATTAAGGAAGAGACATTTTAAAATATTGTTATCAAACAAATCACTTCAATTTATACAACTTTGCATTTATTCTAGATCACACAAAATTGTCGGTACAATCACAAAACTATCAACAAAATCCTGAGCGTTTAATTTTCTCACAAATTAAACTACCAAAAATCCACTTTGGTTGAAATTTCTGATATAACATAATACTTTTAAAATTTTCGATAATATTAATTCACGAAAATTTTAAAAATTTTAATATATCAAAATTTTAGTTTGTACCAAAAAATTTGTACGAAAATTTATTTCAAAATTTTGTACAGAAATTTATTTCAAATTTTTGTGAGAGCAGTTATTGAATATTTTAGGTTTAATCAAATAGAGGAAAAAACTTAAATTAGATTATGCTTTGCAAAATTGATCAAATCCAACCCCTTTTTTTATAAATTTAAACTACTAACACACCCAAAAAAATGATTTTGAATGAATTCATTTTATAAAATTGAATCTTACTAAAAGTAAATTGAAGATAAAGTAATTTATATTTAGATAAATTTATGTATAAATGAGTTGAACATTAAATTTCAATATAAAATCACGTTAAACTGGAAAATCACAAATTCTAGCTTCAAGTTAAATCAATTCTTGAAGCATAATCAATTCTACTTTAAAAGAATAAAAGATTCAAAATAATTCCAAAATTAATTCTACATCTCTAAAATTGTCTTTACCTCTTCTAATAAGCACACACAAAACTCAAATTTTCCGAAGATTCATTTCCGGATGCATCTAAAATACACACACCTAAGTACTTTATGAGTGATTCACCCCAATTTCTCTAAATTCCAAAACATGCTCTTTAACTAATATCAGTTGAGAAGTTTTCCCTAGAAAGAAAAATGCAAATGCTAAGCAAGTGGATGATAATACAACACTTGTTAACTAAAAAACTACTCCAGACAGCACACCTTTGTTCCAAACTCTTGCACCTTATCATTTATATTCCTTGAAAGAGGATGCTTTTCCTAGTGGACAATATTGACAAAGTTCTAAGTTCTAACACATTTTCTTATAACCATCAAGACTAAAATATGTAATACTTTTGCTAATCAAAGGGTCTTGTTGAAAAATAAACAAAACAACACTCATTACATAACATAACATGTAATTAAGCCAGAGTAACTATTCATGCATTTTTCATGCAATCAACAAGTAGAAGGCAATCTCCTCTCCTATCAAATTTCCTAGTTTTTAACAAATATTAAATAAGTTGTTTTGTCAATATTGTGAAAGAAACTGAACAAATATCAACATGTAAGTTCTAACACATTTCCAACTTCTTTTCAGGGCAAGGTGGAAGAAACTGTAGAGTTTTTTTTTTTAGTCTGGAAGAGACAATACTGAGTAGTACAGAAGTACATATCCAGACTAAATTTAAACAAAATAAGGATGGCTCATGCATTGGGTGAGTGTAATTTAGATGCGTCCAAATATGCATCTCCGAATTCACCTTAAAATTGATACGGAAATGTATCTCAGGATTAAATTTTTAAAAAATAAAGATAACTCACCAATTTACGTTTAGGAGTATGTAAAAAAAATGCGTCTGAGGATGTATCTTCGGATGCTACCGTGATGAAGAAGCACCTTAAAGGTAGGAAAAGTAATTCTCAAAAGAAAATGGGCTAAAAATTGGGATCATTTTGCGTAGGGGTTTTAACTTTTAACTCATTTTGCAGGGTTTGACAAAATTGAGAAGATTGTGCAACTTCATTGTAGAAAGTAGAAGCATCCACAGAAAACTGTTGATCTTTTCACCATGTTAGGCAATGATATTAGAATATATTAATTTGATCATCTCACTTGCCTCATAAGCAATATTTATGACTTTTAATATAGTGCCTAATATGTTGAACTGTAATATTTTTTTCTGGTGTTTGCTTCTGTAAAAAATGATTAAGACTACATTTAAATGGTCTTGTGAGCAAGTTATTTAGACTTATCTACCAGCATAAAATGCATGTTACTTGAAGTGTAAGGATGATATGAAAGAAATGATTTAAAACATATCCATGATAAGCACGATAAATATCTTTTGTGCCCTTATATATAATAAGCATTTATCATATAAAGTATAAACACTTAATTAAGTTATTTATCAAAATAATCTTAGATGATACAACTCGCAGCTCTGATACTACATTGAATCCTTCATACCACACCAATCACCAACTTTGTTTAGCTTAATTTCTCTTTTACTTCCCACCAATATAAGTATTATACTTTGGATGTTTTGCCATGTTTATTAACCTGACAATCCCATCCTTTTAGTAGTTTTTAAACTCAATTATTGCAACCTTCACATACAGCTATTTATTCACATTTTTTACCAAAAAAGTAAAACTGCCAAACCAGATCTCTGCATATAATAATGAACTCTTAACCTTCATATCGCCAATGACTACTAAGTAGAAAGGAAATTGAGTACATTTTTTACCAGGTATTTCAAGCTAATACAGGGAATCCAGATTCTCCGGAAGAAGAAGGCTGTAACGACCGAATGCGGATGTCATATTTTAAACTCCTGGCCGCTTTGGAGCTAGGGGATAACTCTGCTCCGTCTGACACGAGTGGTAAGGAAGAAGTGAAACCATCGTATGCATTTCCAATATGGTTGCCACATTTTCGACAGAGAAGCTTAGTTCTTCGCCGGAATAAGCCCCATGAATGCTTATGAAAATGAGGCACACACTGTATCTCATCAACCTGGGTAAATCTGTTATCATCAATATTGAAGAATGAGATGATACCTCGCTTTATGGACTTCCCGTATTTTGATCCGATGGATGTGGTATTCCGGTTTGAGGAGGATAAGTTCAGCTCATATCCACAAGAGCCACAGCTGCAAAAAATAGATAAAGATAAGGTATTGCAATGGCAACCAAAAGAAAACAAAAACTGTTCCACCACTTTGACAAATCATAATCAAAATAATAGGCTCAGTCTTCAATTCATTGATATTGATAAATAAAAAGTGAAATTGATTGATGACAGTTAACAATTTTGATTATGCAATTTACTATTATCCAAATTTGTGTGATACCAGTAAGAACATGAGAGAATTGTGAATTGTGTGATTGTTATATGTAATTAAGGATTGTGTGATACCTGAAACAAACTCCAAAACCCTAAAAATCAGAGAATTAAGAAATTGGATTAAACTTAATCGAGAATTATGAGAATGATACCTATAACGAACATCCCTCTGTGAAGCGGAAGAATAAGAAGAGAATGTTCGGTTAAAGTGGCCATCTCCGTTGGAGAAAGATTTATCCATTGAATAATATTATCCGGTGACGGTGTGCGACGGTGGAGGTGGTGGAGGTGGTGGCGGAAGTGGCTGATTGCGGAAGAGCCACCTTGGCGGCAAAGAGCGCGTGAGAGAGAGATATGAGATATAGGAAGTTGGAGGCGTTGAGAGGACAGCGTGTCCGGATGAATCGTAACCACGTGTTTGACTGAATCCAGAACAAGATCGAAACGACGATGTTTTAGAAGTTACTGTACTTGTTCATAGAAGAGGCTTCGGTTTCGGTTTTAGTGACAGCAAAGAAAGTATCAAGATTAAGAAAGGAGAGAAGACTTTTAAGGGAAAAAAAACTATTTGTTAAAAAAGAACATTCAAATTAAATAAAAACTATATAAATTGAAATTTTGCTTTGCTATAGTCTTCTACATACTATATCTATAATAATATATATAAAAAATACATTATTTGATATAGTTTTAAAAAGGTGGAAATACTATGACGAATTTTTTACCTAAATATTCCTAATTTTTTTAAAAAAAATTAAAATAATTCTGATTTCAAAAAAATAAATTAATTTACCCCATTTTTAAGAGGAGACGCCAGACTAATTGACGCCAGCTCCTAAATTTAGAGATGATGCGTCAATTGGATCGGCTACAGCACATGATACTGTCAATCCAATTGGCGTCCATCTGTTAGTTTGTAGAGGAGACGTCAATTGGTCTGGCGCCTCAGTGTAATGTGCAATTTTTTGTGTTATAAATAGAGGTGTTGTGTGAATCATTTTTCCACATCTCCTTTCATCATTTTGCAAACATGTTTGGTGTTCGTCGCCGCTATGGAAAATTGGTTTATTCGAGAGACAAACCTCCGATGTTGATGCTCTTATGGAACATTAGTAATTTCGATCAACTGAAGAGGGATTTGGTTCGTTAGTTAGATGGAAAAATATCAGAGGGGGAAAAATTAGAAGTATTGAGAGACTCGATAATATATTTGGTTGGGTGCGAGTCAAAACTGATAAGGATGCTAGGGAAATGATGTTTTGACGAGATGACATCAGTTTGATTGTTGTAATCAGTTAGAAATATTTTGTTTTAAGTTTGCTTATGTTGTAGTGATGTTTGTTGTGAACCTTGTTGTAACAAAAAGATAATGATATATAAAATTCCAAGGTTACAAAAATTAAAAGGAGATATTATCTTATGATGCAGATGTTGCTCCTAGATTGGGACAATTGTTCTTATTGTGTCCTGGTTGACGACATATACTACATAGTCTTATCATTTTATCAGTCGTATCCATTTTTGTTCTAATACGTATGTTGTTTGGCCGTCCTTTTTTCTTTCTTCGCATCTCGTAGTTGTGCCAAACTATGTCACATTCATATGGAGGCTAGTATTCCTTTATTAGTAGCACTGAGAAGCTTTTGTTATACACATTCATGACGGTAATGGCCTTGTAAACATCAGATAGATGATTGTAAGCGTCTTGGAGAGTATGTGCACATGCCGCAATGACATGGGAACAAGGAATACGGAAGACCTGGAACTTTCCACAATCGCACCAACTTCTGTTTAGTTTGACAGCATATGATAAATTTGGCCTCCCCTCATTGTGGTCCATTATTTCCTGTACGCTGAAATTTTGCCTATGACGGTCAAAGATTATAATCGCGTGTGTGCTAGCTTTGATACTCTCCTCTTTCATCACGTTCATACAACATTCACTGAATATTTGACCCGATATTAACACTGCACTCCATCTTTCACCTCTGGTTGCGAAGGTAGAAGCCAACCTATAATAGGTTGTTCTAACCAAAGTTGTTATTGGTAGATTTTTAATGCCTCTGAATACGCCATTCATGCATTCCACAAGGTTTGTTGTCATGTGGCCCAATCGACAACCTCTGTAACACCCGAGCCAATAGAGTGGTTACATGTTACACCCGAGGGCGAGGAAGTGGTTGTCGGTGCATGAGGCATGACAATGAGACACTCTTAGCGGCTTATAGGGAAAACCCAAATTCACATCGAAATGAGAGGGATCCCGAGGTTGTGTAGTTATGAGACTGCATGGTTGAAGGAAAGCTTATAAGGATTAATTGGTACTACCTATACTAACAAGATGAATCTTCTTTTCGGTAGTCTAACAGATAAAAACCCCATAGTTAAGTGTGCTTGACTTGGAGTAGTATTTGGATGGGTGACCTTCTGGAAAGTTTCCCGGAAAGCGTGTGAGTGAGGACAAAGCATGCTGAAAAGACCTGTGTTGGTTTGTGGGGTCAGTCGGTAATCCTAAAAGCAGTTTGAGGCGTTACAGCCTCCGTCAAATGCCCTTGTCCATTGCTCTACTGGTATGTTATCCACCCATCTTCCTACATCTGCATTAGACAATCTAATTTCATCACGGTAATATTGAAATGACGGTTGAGTTAGAGCATACCCATCATTCACCACTTTTTTACGAAGTTTCTTATTTTTTATTGCACGAATGAAGTTTTGTGCAATATGTCTAATGCAATAGACATGGGTAGAAGGAGGATCATGTCATTCGTTATCATGGTTATTGTAAGCACTCTCAATGGCAGCATGTCTATCTGAAATCAAACAGAGATGGGCTTGTGGAGCGGCATGTGTTCTGAGATGTCGAAGAAATAAACCCAACCACCAGCGGTTTCACCTTCAACCATAGCAAAGGCAATGGGAAAGACATTGTTGTTGTCGTCTTGTGCAACATCCATAAGCAAAGTACCCTTGTATTTTTCGTATAACCATGTTCCATCAATTTGAATAATAGGTTTGCAGAATGCAAAACCTTTGATGCACGATTCAAACGCCCAAAAGAGGCGGTGAAAGATTCTATTTCCAGCAACATAGGTTTCATCTGGCGTTACTGCTGGCAATGTCTCCATAATTGCAATACTTCATGGTACGTGTGTTTTTAGGGCCCATAAGAACCGTGGCAATTCCTTGTATGAATCCTCCCAGTTGTCGAATACCTGTTCAACAACCTTTGTCCTTGCAATCCACACTTTCTTGTAAGATGGAGTATAATTATATCTTGTGACTATATGAGATATTATTATACTCACCTTCACTGATGGGTCTTTGTTAACAAGCAACAAAATGTCTTCACATATCAATGTAATGCTTAATTTACGGTGATCTTGTTCAACGTTGGTTGCAATGCAACTGTGAGGTGGGTTTATAGAAGCTATCTCCCAAGAGTCACTTCTCTTTTTGTGAGACGCATCCAACCGAAACTTACAAAGGATGTTATGACATTCGATGACATACCTTCTCAAATCAGTGCGTTTCTCAGTGAAATTAGCATATACTTATTCATATGAAATTTTTTTATAACTCGCACACATTCTTCTCTAGTGCGAAACATGTCTCCCACCTTTAACTCACCCTCTGATCGTGGATATGGGTTATAAAAAACATTGTTGGATGTTTCATCGTCATGCAGATCCATGTTTTTCATATGTTGAGGCGGATTGTATACATGACTTGGAGGTAATGGCGTTGGTTGATCATCATCTTTAATGTTGTTGTTCAACATATGATCGACCTGTGTCTCGGTCTCTTCTTCTTCTTCATCAACGACATTGACTTCTGTTTCTGCTTCTGGGTCGGCGTCATCTGAGTTTTCTGAATCAAATTCATCAGATTCAACTTGATTAGTTATTTGAGATTGCTGAGATGATATAATTGGTTGAAGAGTAATATACAACTCAATAGAGTTGCAACCAGAATGTTCGTGACTAACAAACATATATTCAACATCTTCATCATCTCGTACCTTCAGCGAGAAAAATTTGCATTGACTGTTCTAAAAAAAATTGGATTTTGATACGTGATCTTTGACACAATACCAGATCCTATGCAGGATTCAATTCGTTTTTTCAAATGAAAGAAATTTGACTTTATCTTGATCGTAAGTCGGATAGTATCGGTGTTTCGAAAACAAACCCGTATAACTCAGACTCATATGTCTCACCATTGTAGTGAACATTGATACTATATTTTGGTGAAGATGACATTGTAATATTTCTTGTGCAGGTGAAAATTATTTTTTTGGTGCAGATGAATTTGTGTTGATTGTTGGATGTAGATAGTAAGACATTTAAATAGGTAAGTGATATGTCAAACATGCAAAGCTAGACTGAAGTGATGTGTCAAACATGCAAGTAAGTCATAAGTGATGTGTCAAACATGCAAGCAAGACGGATGTGATGTTTCAAACATGTAAGCCAGAGGGAAGCCATGTGTCAAACATGCAAGCCCTAGCGTCAGTCCAATTGGCGCTAGCTTGTAATGCTTGCACATGGGCGCCAGTCCAATTAGCGTCATCATGTCTTGCATGCAGACCGCGTAACCAAGCATGCTGAGACACTCATACACCATGCTAGGTAAAGATGTAGCATGCATGAGCCTAGGGGAGGCGCCAGTTTGATTGGCGCTATCATGTGACAAATTCACATGGGCGCCAAACCATTTGGATAGCACGTGCAATCACAATTTTCCATGCATCCACACTTTTGCATGTTACACTTTATAAATAGGCAAGAAACTCACACATTTTTTCCACACCAACACTCACTTCTTCCTCAACAAAATCAACTATTTCATCTGCAATAACCTCTTTCATCTGTAATAAACACTTTTTCAATATTTACTCTGACAAGATGTCTCTCCTCACAATGGGTGAATCGCACAGAGGAACAGTTGCAAACATAGCAACTTATGTAAGCGTTTAATTATTATGTTAATTGTCTAGAATACCTTTAAATAAAGATACTTAGTTTGATGTTTATCTTTTATAAAATAATGTATTTTGTTATTTCTTTTATATGATGTTTCAAGGTTTCGAACTCGGGTCCACGGATATGTACATATGGATCCGATGATTCAACCGTATGTCGAACTCGCCGATTTTGGACATATAAGCAAAATAATGTCTTGGTTGGTGGATAATAAATTCATTCTTGTGTTATGTAAAAGATGGCATCCCGAGACACACACATTCTGGTTTCCAACCGGTGAGTGTACAATGACGTTAGAAGACGTCTATATGCTATTGGGACTGCCTATCGAAGGTAAGATGGTAAATGGTAAAACCAACCATGCAAATTCAATTTGCATGGACCTCTTAGATGCTGATTTGCTAGATGATAACTCGAGAGGTCAAGGTATACTCCTTTCACGCCTTAAGGCATATTATAACAACTTACAGTTAGATGAGAGTTCTACCAAAGAGGCTCGAATAATAAAAACTAGGTGTTACATTATGCTTTTAATTGGTTCTTTTTAATTTCCTGAAGGTAGTGGTTCTAGTATGCATGTTATGTATTTACCTTTACTAAGACATTTAGATATAATAGGAAGTTACAGTTGGGGATCCGCTTGTCTGGCTTATCTTTATAGTTCATTGTGTAAAAATTCACACAAAGACACATCTACCTTTTCTGGATGTGCTGTTTTGCTCCAAGCATAGGGTTGGTCCAGACTACCGTCCCTAGCGCCCGTCAACAACAACCCTTTCACATTCTCGTATGTACAAAAGTAAGTTCTTAAAAATAGACTATATTTACTTACTTTACCGATTATTATCTCTAAATAATATTTTTACCTTTATGATGCAGATGGTCGGTACATGGTATGAGTTATAACAGATGTCCTAGACACTGTATTACTCAGTATCGCAATCTCTTGGATCACCTTCGACCGACAGATGTATGGCCATTAACCTAATTATTTCATAATAATTTGTTAATTTCTTCTACCAAATTTATAATCTAACATATATTCACATCTCATTTCATTTGGCGTCCATATCTAAATTTGGATCATGACCATGAAATTAACGAACAAGATGCAGCCGTTTGAACTGCATGCACGCCGATCATAAGATTCACCATTGTGGAGATGCACAACAGTGATCGTGTTAAATTGCAGTTCGGTATGCTTCAACACATCCCAGATCCCACAGCAAACCTAGGAGAATGGTATTTACGCAAAGTTAACGACCAATAGAACTTTAACCCATGGCAAAGCTTCGTTGGATCTAAGTGTCTCAAATGGAAGCACCGCCATGACCATGTCTTAACTGACGATGTGATGTTAACTGAAGAAAAACCAAGTCGTAATTATATGGCTTGTTACATATCGGTTGGATTTGAGTTCATCGCCAAGGATATGTACCTATATTGTTGGTGTAAGCCCTAGAGGCCAATACTTTTGGTACTTGTATCGAATTATTTAAAGGCATTTTCTTTATTATGGTTGATTAATAAAGTCCCTAGAATAGATAGTCCGTTTAATGTATTAAGTGTGACTTAATCATGAGAACACATTAAACATAAGGGCACTATTCTTAAAGTATCCGTAGTCGAGCTTTAATGTGAAGTGGGATAACATTAAAGCATTAAGACTATTATGTTTGTAGACTGATGATCACATCTCATGGATCATGGATAAAGAGTTATCAAGTCTTAAACATAGGTATGAATATTAGGAGTAATATTTATACCGGATTGACCCGCTATGAGAATATTATATAGAAAGTTATGCAAAGTGTCATAAGTTATTCTCATGGTGATAATAGTGTATTCCACTCTTCAACCTGAAACCACTATGGATCCTAGATGTAGAGTCGAGTGCTTTATTGCTGATCCAACGTTGTCCGTAACTGGATAACCATAAAGACAGTTAATGGGTGCTCCACGAAGCATGCTGAGGGACATGAGTGTCCTAGATGGAATTTGCCAATCCTGCGTAACAGGATAAATGTCTATGGGCCCAATATTGAACTGGACAAGGGTGACACGGTCTATACCTTGTGTTCAATATAGACATAAGGGCAAAGGGGTAATTATACACATAATTATTATCACAGGAGGTTTTGTCAGATCACATGACATTTTCGTGACTTGGGTAGCAGTGATGTGTTGCTAGATACTGCTCACTGTTTATTATGTTAAATGTGTGATTTAATATAATTGCCAACGTCACGAAAACCTATAGGGTCACACACAAAGGACGGATTGATGAGAGATAGAATAATTAAGGAACATCGTAAGGTACGGTGCACTTAAGTGGAAACGAAATATGGTAAGGTACCAAATACTTAAGTGATTTTGGCATATTATGAGATATGGGCAAAATACACTTAAGTGGACTTTTTGGCTTGAAGCCCACACAAGTGGTTCTATAAATAGAACCCCTTGGGTAGAAGCATTGTCTCTCCACTCAGACAGAAATTCAAGTAGAGACTTGGAATTTTGTTTCCCTCTTTCTCTCACTCAAAGCCTTCATTCATAACAGCTAACACTGCGATTGAAGGAATCCGTTCGTGTGGACTGAGTAGAGACGTTGTCATCGTTCAACGTTCGTGATCGCCCCGTGGATTTGTATCCAAGGTTTTGGTCGTTTCAAGAAATCTGCACCAAAGGTTTGAATCGCCACAAGAGGTAACGATTCTATCACTGATCATGCCCATTCGTAAGGATCACTAAATGGAGAAATTTTTAAATTCCGCTGCGCCTTGGATGGCAATTCTCCTACATATACGACCCACGTCAGGCAACTTACACACCAGAAGGCTTAACATCTAACCCCTAACAACATTGTCATACCGACTACTCACAACCCCTTATCCGCCAAACTTTTCGTTCCACAAACACACAAACATACAACCCTAACAAAGTCGCCCAACCACAATACCAAGAGCATACCCCGTACCACCACCAACAACTAGATCATCATCCAGAGACCCAACATCGTTACGCACCCAACATCGTTACGCACCCAACACATCACCCTACCAAAGTCGCCTTAGCCAAAATATTCAACGATCATTTAACACCAATCGTCCCTCCTCCTACCATAGCCAAGAAGTCTAAACATCTCAAAACTAAAACCTTCAACAACCATATGTCTACCAAACACCACAACAATCATTTCAACATTTCCTCAACGCATCATTCACACCAATGTCTCCCTTCAATCGTCCCGGTCGCCCTCTAACAACTCAAACACAACCCAACTACTCTGACATAGGTCATGAACTCAGCTATGGCGGTACACCTTCGATGCATACATAAGACTACACTGATTTGTCTGACTATCTCAGGCAATCTCCTGCAGTTGGTGGTGATGTTCCTGTGCCCTCAGATATTCAAACACCTGGGGTGAATCATCAAAATGGGTTAGGCCCACGGGTTCGGGTAGCTAGGGGATGTGGGACTGGAGGTCGGTTAGGTGATCCCAATCATCAACACTATTCTTTTTTTGTGTAAACGGGTATTAATATTAATATGAATTGGTCTGATTTCGACTTTATCTATCATATAGAATTTAAAAATATATACAAAACACACAGAGGTGTCAATCCAATTGGCGTCTCCATTAAAACTTAACACATGGACGCTGTCATACGGTGAACTGACTTTGTGTGTTTTGCTTTGGAAAGCAAATGTCGCGGATAGCAAGAGTCGCCACCGACTTTTCTTTTATCCAATAAGGAAAGGTGGAAAAGAACAGGAAAGACCTTGATTATATTTTGGGTTCGGGAGGTACATTATACAAAGGGAAGGTGTTAGCACCCTTTGTATCCATGGTTATCCATGGGCTCTTAATTGCTTGATCACTTATGTTTGTCTGGAAAAAGTGGTTGTGAATTGTTTAGAAAATGTTTTGAAAGGAGAATTTAACTTTGTAATGATTCTCGTATGAATGTATACAAAGTGGTTATCTCGTTTAGTTTTAAAAATTGTTTAGAAAAATATAACTCGGTAATGATTCTAGTATGAATGTATACCAAGTGGTGATTTTCTAAAAGACGTTTTGAAAGGTGTGGGGTGTGAAAAATATTTTAGGTTGTGATTCAGCAATTAAGAGTTATACCCACCCAAGGTCTTTATGGGCATTTCCTATCCTTATGAGGGTAAAATTGTCCTTACTATTGAGAAGTAAGTAGTTTTACCCTTTGGATGTAAAAGGGTCATCGTAGGGTCATCGATTGGTCATTGAAGGCAACATTTGTAAGGATACCTTAGCATTCGAAGGGACGATCATCATTTAACCGTAGGCTACACCGAAGGGTCATCGAGGGACAAAATCATATATTCGAAGGCAACATCCGAGGGACTATGATTTATTTTATGATGATTTAATCAAAGGGTCTTGGCTAAGTGTATCCCCACATTCGCGGGACATGACCTTAATACCGTAATACCGTAAAGCAACAAAGAGAGGTCCAAGATCACATATTCATAGGCCGTATTTTACAATCAATTAGGTAATTAGGAGGAATCCCCACATTAAAATTAATACATTAAGATCAATTAAGCAATTTAGGATGGATCTTTGCCATAAAATTAATACATTAAAATCAGTTGAGTAATTCAGGGTGAAACTCCACAAGGGTATCCCACAAATAAAGTGGAATACCTAACAAGTAATCTTTTCCTGGGATATGTGAACCTTTACAAAACTCAACAAAACATGTCAGAACACCAAATCAGGGTGTAATCGAGGATTACACCATAAAAAATCACAACAGTAAATAGGGTCGGGTAAATGATGCATGGCTATGATAAAACATGAGTGAAAAATCAGAACAGAAAAGTCAGCTACTGTCACGTTCGCTCCTGCCTCGCCTAGCGAAGGCTTAGCGAATACTCGCTGCATGCTCGCTTAGCAATGTGCTAGCGAGCGGCTGCGGATGCTGGTTTTGATATCAGCACAATTTCAACCAATTTTATGCCTTATGGCTTTCATTACAGCAATTATATGGTTAATCATTTAAGGTATTCAGGTACATACCAGAATTCACATGCCAAACTTAAGATATTTTCAGAAATTTAATCATAATGCCATATGCAAATTAAGAACATAAGGCAGTAATAGCAATGTAAACCTGTTTGCAATTGAATGGCGACTCGGAATCGGCAAATCGGATTGAATTGGGCAGAGGTAAACCTTGATGCCGCCGAGTTCCTTCAGGGTTTGCCTCCCGTGAGTGTTAGGGTTTGCTTGCTAGGGTTCTCCTTTTTCCGTTTTCGTTTTTCTTTCTCCGTTTTCGTTCTTCCCCGTCCGTCTTCGTCCGTCTTTTTCGTGGCTGAAGTGCCGATATTTATAATGCTCTTGTTGTGACCTAATGGGCTCAGAATGAAGCCCAAAAATTCTGATATTCGCAAACTTCGCTAGGCGAGCGTGTAGCGAAGGTTCGCTAGGCGAAGGATTTGCTCGCCTAGCGAGCAGGCAATTTGTGACCTAATGGGCTCAGAATGAAGCCCAACAATTCTGGTATTCGCAAGCTTCGCTAGGCGAAGGAGTTGCTCGCCTAGCGAGCAAGCTAGTTTGGGCCTTTTCTGAATTGGGCCTGTTGTGAGCTGGGCTTTTGTTCCCTTAAGATCACTGACTTGCAGAATAAGTTGGAGTGCCTTAGACAAATGTTTTGCAAGATTAACGGGCAAATTTTGGGGTATGACAGCTGCCCCTGTTCAATATTCTTGAACCGAGAGAGTTAGGATGGCGTGCATGCCATTCGTGGTCTGGAGGTGGAAGATTATTGAACACTAGAATGCCCCAGAAATTTGCACTTGTCAATTAGTCTTGATGGAGATGGGCTTAAAGATGCCATCCAGGAAGTTTGATGATGAGAGCTTCGGATTGTGTCGTATGTTAGACGATATCTGAAGACATGGGTGTCATACCGGGTCATTCGCTAGACCGTATCGTGAGTCCCCCCTTGTCGACTTCGCTGGGGAGTCAGAGTGTGTTATACGCTGTTGGGGATAAGGGATCAGAATAGATCACACGCTAGACCATATCTGAATAGCAGAGTGAGGTGTTCATTAGGCAGATGACTTCGCTGGGGATGAAAAATCAGAATGGATCCTACGCTAGATCGTATCTAAGTTGCGGAATAAGTCGTCCGTTAGGCTGTTTCTGATGACGAAAGGGGTAGTCATACGCTAGACTACACTTCAGAATGTACCGTACGCTAGGTAGCATCTGAGGACTTGAAGGTCTAACTGGGTCGTAAATTAGACCGTATTGGAGTAGTTGAAGGTCTAACTGGGTCGTACATTAGACCGTCTCTGAGCAGAATGAGCCGTCCGTTAGGCTGAATCTGATGATGAAAGGGGTAGTCGTACGCTAGACTACACTTCAGAAATGTACCGTACACTAGGTAGCATCTGAGGACTTGAAGGTCTAATTGGGTCGTACATTAGACCGTCTCTGAGCAGAATGAGCCGTCCGTTAGGCTGAATCTGATGATGAAAGGGGTAGTCGTACGCTAGACTACACTTCAGAAATGTACCGTACACTAGGTAGCATCTGAGGACTTGAAGGTCTAACTGGGTCGTACATTAGACCGTCTCTGAGCAGAATGAGTCGTCCGTTAGGCTGAATCCGATTACGAAAAGGGGGTAGTCACACGCTAGACTACACTTCAGAAATGTACCGTACGCTAGGTAGTATCTGAGGGAATGAACATTCGAATGGGCCGTACGCTAGACCGTCTTGAAATAGTTGAAGGAATCATATGTTGGGCTGAATCAGAGTGAACCGTAAGCTAGGTTATATCCGATGATATTTGTTGTGTTTGCAGTAAATGTCTGGGATGAGCTTAAAGATGCCCTCGTTAGGAGGATGTCAGAGCTAGCCAGACTGAATATTCACATGGATTATATCTGAAAGATGTCTCTGAATCTCGAATGTAATCGATGAAGATATCCGTCTGAATGGATCTTTACTTTGACTGTATCAGGAGGATAATTAACCTGAAAAATAAAGTTAGCTTTATGCCATGTCATGATGCATGGGATGTTTTATGCTTCTGAACATAAATGCGGTCATTGTATGCATGTGCATGATGTGAAATGATGTGATGAATGAATTATGCGTCTGAACAGTTTTTTCTAGCGACTTTCTGGGGAAGATAAATCCCCATCTTCTGGTTGGAGATACTTGTATTGATGACCCTTTCTTAGCTGGGGATACTTGATTTCTGTCTAATGGTGGAAACACTCAACAGAGTCCGGCTGGGTATGGAAGAGATGACCAGTCTGGTGGTGCCATCCTTTTCTGGGGGAATAACTGGTTTATGTTGGGGAATAAAATTAGCAACGGATTCATTGGAAAGCATGGTTAGACCTTTTCCTCGATCCTGAAGTCTCGTAGTGATCGCTATTTCTACTTTATGCATATATTTTTGACAAACATCGATCATATTCAAATGCACATATTAATTCAAATTAAATCAATGGACGTTTACGCAAACAAAACAGAAAAAGTAAAACAAAAGCATCTTTTGGAAATAAAATTGTATTGAGTTCGAAAGAGGGCCTATAAACAGGCAATTTGTGTACACGGAGACAGAAATCCTAGTAAGAGGAAATTGTCGAGGACATAAAGAAAAGCTATGAAGGAAAAACCCTGTTGATTTTAATTCTACTACTGTCATTATGTCTTCAAGCGTCCCATCTCCTGCTGTCGGATAGAATTGATTGGCTTGTTCAGTCCCTTGAACTTGGGTGAAGTTGACCGAGAACGGGACATAGTCATACGCTTTCATCCCTAATTTTTGCCTGGACCGCCTTTTAGGTTTTCAGTCCACCAGGATACCCTTTTTTGCCCAAGCCGCCTTTTCAGGTTTTCGACTTGCCGGGTGTACATTTTTATATGTTTATCCCTAATTTTTGCCTGAACCCTTTTGGTTCGCCGAGATGCCCTTACTGTTGCCTAGGTACGTCGACCTAGCGGGTCTCTTTTATGCGTAGTATTTTTTGACTATGTCTGCGTTCACGGGATGTGGGAAGTCTTCGCCATCCATCGTAGCAAGTATTATGGCTCCACCAGAGAATACCTTCTTAACTACAAATGGCCCTTCGTATGTGGGAGTCCATTTGCCCCTGGGATCACCTTGTGGTAGAATGATACGCTTGATCACCAAGTCGCCGACTTGATACACCTGTCTCTTGACCTTTTTGTTAAATGCCCGGGTCATGCGCTTCTGATATATCTGCCCATGACAAACAGCCGCGAGTCTCTTTTCATCAATCAGATTTATCTGATCGAGTCGAGTTTGAATCCATTCATCCTCGTCTAAACCTGCCTCTTTCATGATTCTTAGAGAGGGAATCTGAACTTCCACCGGTAAGACGGCTTCCATTCCGTAGACTAAAGAGAAAGGAGTTGCCCCTGTCGAAGTGCGTACTGAAGTGCGATAACCACGAAGAGCAAATGGTAACATCTCGTGCCAGTCTTTGTACGTTACTATCATCTTTTGTATGATCTTCTTAATATTCTTATTAGCAGCCTCCACGGTGCCGTTCATATTTGGCCGGTACGGAGAAGAGTTATGGTGTTTTATCTTGAATTGCGTGCAGAGTTCAGTAATTATCTTGTTGTTCAAATTAGTGCCATTATCAGTGATAACTCTTTCAGGGACGCCATATCGGCAAATAAGACTATTCTTGATGAACCGTGCCACCACATTCTTGGTAACAGAAGCAAATGAGGTTGCCTCTACCCATTTTGTAAAGTAATCAATCGCAACAAGAATGAAGTGATGTCCGTTAGAAGCAGTAGGTTTAATCTCCCCAATCATATCAATGCCCCACATTGCAAAGGGCCACGGGGCTGTCAACACGTTCAATGGAGCAGGAGGCACATGTACTTTATCCGCATAGATCTGGCACTTGTGACAAGTTCTGGAGTGATGGTGGCAATCAGCTTCCATGGTAGACCAATAATACCCTGATCTCAGAATCTTCTTGGCCATTGTATGTCCACTAGAGTGAGTCCCAAAAATACAGTCATGCATGTCTTCCATAATCTTTTCTGCTTCCTTTTTATCCACACAACGGAGCAAAGTCGAGTCATGATTACGTTTGTATAATACTCCATTACTCAAAAAGAATTTAGCGGAGAACTTCCTCAGGAATTTTCTGTCATTGATGGACGCCCCCTCAGGGTATTCCTGAGCTTCTAAATATCTTTTTACTTCGTGGAACCAAGGTTTCTCTTCTACTTCATCAGCGTTAAGTTCATAACAATATGCTGGTTCATCTAGTCGTTCAATGGTGATCCTGGGAGCTTCATTGTCCCATCTGACTCTGAACATAGATGACATGGTGGCCAAGGCGTCTGCCAACTGATTCTCCTCTCGTGGAATATGTTCGAATGTAATCTCTTCAAAGTATGGGATTAATGTCAACACCCGCTCTCGATAAGGGATGAGATTCGGATGTTTAGTGTCCCATTCTCCTTTGATCTGACTGATTACTAGTGATGAGTCCCCGTACACGCTCAAAAACTTGATTCGCAGGTCTATAGCAGCTCTGAGTCCCAAAATACACGCTTCATACTCGGCCATATTGTTGGTACAATCGAAACATAGTCTAGCAGTGAAAGGCGTATGGCAACCCTTGGGAGAAATAATTACAACACCAACACCGTTGCCCAATGCATTAGAAGATCCATCAAAAACCATAGTCCATCGGGATCCCGGTTCGGGTCCTTCATCCGGTCCAGGTTCTTCATAATCAGTAACAAGCATGACATCCTCATCTGGGAACTCAAAATTCATAGATTGGTAATCCTCCACTGCTTGATGAGCCAAATGATCAGCTAGCACGCTTCCTTTGATTGCTTTCTGGGTAGTATACTGGATATCATACTCTGTTAAAATCATCTGCCATCTCGCTATTCTTCCGGAGAGGGCAGGTTTCTCAAATATGTATTTGATGGGATCCATCTTAGAAATCAACAAAGTGGTATGATTCAACATATACTGTCTTAGTCGGCGAGCAGCCCAGGCCAAAGCACAGCAAGTTCTCTCGAGCAGCGAGTATCTTGTTTCACAGTCGGTAAACTTTTTGCTAAGGTAGTATATGGCATGCTCTTTTCGACCAGACTCGTCATGTTGCCCCAACACACACCCCATTGAATTTTCTAACACGGTCAAATACATGATTAGAGGTCTTCCTTCAACTAGTGGCATCAGGATCGGAGGTTCCTGGAGATACTTCTTGATTTTGTCAAAAGCTTCTTGACATTCATCATTCCATATCATCTCTTGATTCTTCCTCAGTAGTTTGAAGATGGGTTTGCAGGTAGCAGTCAAATGGGAAATAAATCGGGCAATGTAGTTCAAACGTCCCAAGAAACCTCTGACTTCTTTATCCGTACGGGGAACTGGCATCTCTCGAATAGCTCTCACCTTGGCCGGGTCAACCTCAATTCCTTTACCACTGACAATAAAGCCCAAGAGTTTACCGGATCTTACTCCAAAGGTGCATTTGTTCGGGTTCAATCTCAACTTGTATTTCTTCAACCTCTCAAACAGTTTGTATAAATGATCGAGATGTTCTTCTTCGGTATGAGATCTGGCTATCATGTCATCCACATATACTTCTATTTCATGATGAATCATATCATGGAACAAAACCACCATAGCACGTTGGTACGTTGCCCCGGCGTTCTTTAAACCGAATGGCATTACTTTGTAACAGAAAGTGCCCCATTGCGTCACAAACGTAGTTTTCTCCATGTCTTCAAGTGCCATCTTAATCTGGTTATAACCCGAGAATCCATCCATGAAGGAGAATACTTTGTGTTGAGCGGTGTTATCTACCAGAACATCAATGTGCGGAAGTGGAAAGTCATCTTTGGGACTCGCTTTATTCAGATCTCTGTAATCGACGCACATTCGCACCTTACCATCCTTCTTCGGTACCGGTACCACATTAGCAACCCATTGGGGGTAAGAAGTAACAGCTAGAAAACCGGCATTGAACTGTTTCATAACTTCGGCTTTGATTTCCTCAGACATTTCAGGACGCATGCGGCGAACCTTTTGCTTAACAGGACGACAATCTTCCTTCGTTGGCAAACGATGTACTACTATATCAATATCCAATCCTGGCATGTCTTCATAAGACCAAGCAAAAATCTCTACATAGTCATGTAACATCTGAATCAATCTTTCTTTAATACTGTTTTCCAAGCCTGCTCCTATTTTGACTTCTTTCTTGTCCACTTCAGTACCCAGGTTTACAATTTCGATTGACTCTTCATGCGGTTGTATAGTCCTTTCTTCTTGCAGTAACAGTCTGGCAAGTTCTCCAGGTACTTCACAATCTTCCTCACTTCCATCCTCGGCTTGGTAGATCGGATTTTCAAAGTCATAATGAACAGTAGCAGAACTATTATCAACAGGATCCAGAGTGGGTATGGATCTGCAATTCGTTACGTGAGTGTGTGTAAGAAAACATAGCTTTTCGGAAGATGACAGGAAAGATAAAGAGCGCAACATTTGAATTCAAAAAGTCCATTGATTTATTGAATGTGAATATGCTAATGAAAATGACAAAACCCTTAACAAATTAGCTATTGTGCCTCGGGCATAGACACAATGCTTTAAGAAGTTCAATTGTAAAACTAAAAACTTTGCAACAATAAAACAGACAATAACAATTACTCCTGACTAAAGGAAATCGGGATAGTGTCTTCAGCCTTCCAATTATTGAGTCCGTCACCAATTGTTGGGAAAATCCAGCTATCCAGGTCGCAATCGCTATCAGCATGTTCTACAGCATTAATCTGATCTTTGACCATCCTTTCAGAGTTAAATCCTAAACCAGACTTGTCAGACTTGTATGGTACGTTGATCAGTTGACCCCAACCAGTACGACCACCATTTTCAACCACGGCTTGAGCGTCCTTCAGAGAAATCATGGCAGGAGGAACACGAATAACTTTGGGCACAAGGGGAGTCGGCTTAAGGACAGGACTAGGCGGAGGAATCACTTCAAATGACTGAGAAGGAGTCTCGAAGAATTCTCCATCCATCTCGACGTATCTGAAGGCCTGCACATTACTGACAATATACTCTTCTTCTCCACACACAGTGACAATCTTACCCTCTATTGGGTATTTCAGCTTTTGATGGAGAGATGAAGCTACGGCACTTGCCCCGTGGATCCAAGGGCGTCCCAGCAAGCATGAATAGGCAGGACGGATGTTCATCACGTGAAAGGTAGTGTTGAAGACTTGAGGTCCTATCTTGATAGGGAGAACCACTTCACCATGGACAACACTTTTCGCACCGTCGTACGCACGCACCACAGTATCACTAGGTTTCAATTCGATGCTCTTACAATCAAGCTTATCGAGTACTGCTTTCGGTAGCACATTCAAAGAAGAGCCATTATCGATCAACACATGAGCCAAGGTGATCCCCTTACACTCAATGGAGATGTGCAGAGCTTTGTTATGATTCTTTCCAGCTGGTGTCAGATCAGCATCGGAAAAGCCTAGGCCATTGTCAACAGTCAGGTTAGCAACATAGTTTTCGAACTGATCGACAAATGTCTCCTGAGGTACATGAGCGGTCTTCAAGAATTTGATCAATGCATTTGCATGAGATTCAGAAGATAACAACAAGGATAACATCGAAATTTTAGACGGGGTATGCCCCAGCTGTTCTACCACATCAAAATCACTCTTACGGATGATTTTCAGCATTTCCTCCACTTCCTGCTTGGCAACAGCTTCAGCAGTAACTTCGACCGGTGTCTTTGACTGAGAGGGGTTGACTGGTTCCTCGCCTCGAGTTTCAGGGACGGGAGGTGAGATTTCTGGAGAGAAGATCCTTCCACTTCGAGTAACTTTACTATTCCCAACAATGTCATTAGGATTAGCAGAATTACCAACTTGCTTTACGCCATGGATGTAAACATCACCTCCATAATTCCACGGAATGGCTTTGCTGGAGGAATACGGTACTGGGCCGGGTGCAGTAATGATTAGGGGAGCTACCTTGGGCTCAGCAGTAATCCTCACAGGCGCTCTAGTAGCGGTAATCTTCACTGGAACTTTGGACCTAGCAATCACAGATATTTCTTCAGTAGGGTTTTCCACCTTAGGAACCTTTTCGAAGAGAATTGTGCGATCATCCATCAGCCGTTGAATACCATTCCTCAACTTCAAGCACTCATTGGGTCGGAGTATACAGCGATCGCAATCTTCAGCACAACCTGGAAATAAACCAGCTCGCAATAAATTCTTCTTGATTATCAAGAGAGGAGATGTTAAATCAGCTGCATTAGAAACGTGAGAATTGTCATCCGTAGCATTAACAGCCTTGTCATGATTAGGCATAGGTGCGGTGATGACGTTAGGAGTCTCCGGAGGCTCAAATTCAATTTCTCCAGCTTCGATCATATCCTGAACCTTATTCTTCAATGACCAGCAATCGTTTGTATCATGTCCGGGGCTATCGGAGTGATATGCACACCTGGCATTGGGATTATAACGAGAAGAAGCAGTGTTGGGTTTCGTAGGAGGATCTCTGAGGGTGATCAGATTTGCCTTTAGCATTCCCTGCAGTGCCTGTGCCAAGGTCATATTGATCCTGGTAAACTGCCTTCTTGGCTTGTCTTGTTTGGGCTGGAAGCTTTGAGATGGCGGTGCTGCAATCGTAACCGCTCCAATGGTATGGTCACGATTTTTCTTGTTACGACCCTTTTGACCGTACACAGCATTTGATTCATTCCCCCCCTGATAGGACCTTTTGGTGCTTGCAGAGGTAGCCGCCTGTATCTTTCCACTTCGGATGCCGCTTTCAACACGCTCACCTGTCAATATAAGTTCAGTGAAACCTGATGAAGAACTTCCCAGTAGATGGCTGTAGAATGGGCCTGTCAGTGTGCCCATGAACATGTCCACTAATTCTCGATCGGTCATAGGGGGTTTGACTCTGCCAGCCAAATCTCTCCATTTTTGAGCATATTCTTTGAAGCTTTCTTTAGATCCCATAGTCATATTCTGTAACTGTAGCCGAGTAGGCGCCAGTTCAGAGTTATACTGGTACTGTTTATAGAAAGTTGTTGCTAAATCAGTCCAGGTGTGGATGTTAGAGCTCTCGAGCTGATAATACCATTCCAACTGTGTGCCAGACAGACTCTCTTGGAAGAAATGGATCCATAGCTTCCTATCAGTGGTATGCGGCTGAATCTTTCTCACATAAGCTCTCAGATGCATCTGAGGACAGGACGCACCATCGTACTTAGTGAAAGTGGGGATCTTGAATTTGCGAGGAATGGTCACATCGGAGACCAGACCCAAACTCTCGAAATCCAGACCGGGCGCCTTCTGACCCCCATGGCTAGCATACGTTCTTCCAGCAACTTGTACTTATCATCTCTTGGAGAGTACTGTTCACCTTCATAATCTTCATCGTCATCCTCAGGGTTGGAGAAATCAACATTCTCCTCCTCTGAATCATTCTCCGTCTCCTCTTCTGGACCATTCGGAATTCCAAACTTGACTCCCGCGGCCTGTCTTTTAAGCCTTCTTCCCGGGTTAATGTAACCCACAGGTTTCTGGTCTTTCTTCTTCTCGAGCAAGAGAGCCTTCAATTCCTCCTGCCCCTTGGATAAGCTCAGCATCATCTCCTGGAATTGAGCATTCTGAGCCTGGAGATCTTTGACAGTTTGTTCGAGGTCCACTTTTCTGTTTGCAATGAAGACCGTGAGAACATTGATCCCTTAGAATACCTGTTATGCAATGTTATGTCATGCTATGCAATGTATGAAATGTTTTCAAGGACTTTTGGAATTTAACTTTGCATAAACCACCAAAAAGAGAGAAATTTTTATTAATAGTTTCTTTAATCATTGTTCATTACAAGAAATAATAATAAAAATACAATGAAAGCTCAAGTCTCCCAGGGACGGCTTCTTTTTGGGCGAAGATATGCATTGAGTCTTCGTTCCTCATTAAGCTGGCTGGTAAGTTCTGACACTTTCTTCCTTTCAGCACAGAACTGGACTTCAAAAGTATCCCTTTCCTCTCTCAACTGGATCCAGGATCTCTTCAATTCTTCAACATCGGTAGGCATATCTGGATAAGGAATGATCTGAGGAGTACCTCCTTCAACCCCTGGTTCAACAATCAATGGTCCGACCGCAAGATACGGCATGACAAGTTCATGAGCTCTTGCGCGTACCCACCTGAGATAAGGTTCCATAGGAATAGAGTTTTTCTGTCCTAAAGTACTTCTTTTCACCATGCCCCAAGCTCGTACAAATCTTTGACGGAGACCTTGGGAATCGTTGTCATAGTCAAACACAGTGCCCTGGATAATTATTTCATGTGGACTATCTCTTCGAGCATAACCAAACTGGCGTAGGGCTAAAGCTGGGTTATAAGTAATACCTCCTCTTACCCCCATGAGTGGTACATTAGAGAATTCTCCATAACGGTCGATGAGGATAACATTTTCTCTAAGATTGGGACACCAACGGATGTCTGAATGGGAGAGTGACATTATCCTTTGAGACCATTTCAGATTTTGCTCATTCTTCAAAACTGATTGAGGAAGGTGCGAAATAAACCACCTGGATAATAAAGGTACGCAGCACATGAGAGTCCCTTGCCTTTTCATAGTACGAGTGTGAAGGGAATGCAAAATGTCTCCAAGCAAGGTAGGCACAGGATTATGAGTGAGAAATATCTTAACAGCATTCATGTCTATGAATTGATCCGGATTAGGAAATAGAACCAAACCATATATTAGTAATGCTAGAACATCTTCGAAAGCATGGACATTCATATCCTTTAAGAATTCTCGGGCCTTATTTATCAGAAACTTGGCAAGTAAACCCTTAACTCCACTTCTTGTTACGCAATTGGTTTCAATATCGGACTTTGTCATGTGTAAAGTCGCGACAACTTCTTCAGACTTAGGAATCTTTTCTAAACCACTGAAAGGTGTTTGATCAAGGATAGGTATCCCAAGCAGCCTGGAAAATTCTTCTAATGTGGGTACCAACTGATAATCTGGGAAGGTGAAGCAATGATGTTTAGGATCGAAGAACTGGAATAGAACTCTCATCATATCTTCTTTGAAACCAGCGGTAACTAAATTGAGGAGAGAACCATGTTTCTTGATGAAATGAGTCTGATCAGGAAGTTCTGACACTAAATCCTTGAGTTGAGGAGAGATCGCTACAAGATTGATCCAGATGGTCTTCCTGGAAGCCATAACCTGTTTAACAGAGCAAAGCTAAATCCCTAAGTCCTTGAAATGGTTAGTACAATGCCATGATGTTATGATGTTATGATGTTGTGATGTTAAGTAAACAACAAGTACAAACAAGTCACATAACAATAACTCCTAGGTTTTAAGGCTTGCATGCGTTCCATAGGTAAATACCCTCCCCACTGAAGTTTGGTTGGTTCAACCTGTCCTAGAATAGTAATCGGGTTCTAGAAGGATCTCAAATCATTGACCTTTCTTTAAGTCCACTTCAGTGCAACACCAAGTGGTTGACCGAAGCTTCCCTAAAGTCCAATCTCAAAGAGTGTAGTATCGAGTCTCAACCAACCTCAGTCGGAACCGAAGTCAGTTATCTCACTACTTTCTAATGGCTAGGATGAGTCAATTAGGGTTCTAAAGGTCTGGTTAATGCTTCGATGACACCACGCGGAAGCCAAATTTTTCCTCAAGTAAACATGAGGAACATCAGGACATCCAAAGTGTCACATTAACCGTAGCCATCATTTTAACCATTCCAGTATACGCCGGATAGTCGCGATGATCTATTGCTACTTACCTAAGGTACACTAGATCCGGGTGTAGGATCTTTCACTCAAGCATAAAATACCCAACCAATCCCTTAAAAGTAAATCAGACAATTTAAATAAGTGATCTTGTTTTTAAGGTAACCTCTCTTTAAGTTTCCCCAGCAGAGTCGTCAGTTCTATCATACGGTGAACTGACTTTGTGTGTTTTGCTTTGGAAAGCAAATGTCGCGGATAGCAAGAGTCGCCACCGACTTTTCTTTTATCCAATAAGGAAAGGTGGAAAAGAACAGGAAAGACCTTGATTAGATTTTGGGTTCGGGAGGTACATTATACAAAGGGAAGGTGTTAGCACCCTTTGTATCCATGGTTATCCATGGGCTCTTAATTGCTTGATCACTTATGTTTGTCTGGAAAAAGTGGTTGTGAATTGTTTAGAAAATGTTTTGAAAGGAGAATTTAACTTTGTAATGATTCTCGTATGAATGTATACAAAGTGGTTATCTCGTTTAGTTTTAAAAATTGTTTAGAAAAATATAACTCGGTAATGATTCTAGTATGAATGTATACCAAGTGGTGATTTTCTAAAAGACGTTTTGAAAGGTGTGGGGTGTGAAAAATATTTTAGGTTGTGATTCAGCAATTAAGAGTTATACCCACCCAAGGTCTTTATGGGCATTTCCTATCCTTATGAGGGTAAAATTGTCCTTACTATTGAGAAGTAAGTAGTTTTACCCTTTGGATGTAAAAGGGTCATCGTAGGGTCATCAATTGGTCATTGAAGGCAACATTTGTAAGGATACCTTAGCATTCGAAGGGACGATCATCATTTAACCGTAGGCTACACCGAAGGGTCATCGAGGGACAAAATCATATATTCGAAGGCAACATCCGAGGGACTATGATTTATTTTATGATGATTTAATCAAAGGGTCTTGGCTAAGTGTATCCCCACATTCGCGGGACATGACCTTAATACCGTAATACCGTAAAGCAACAAAGAGAGGTCCAAGATCACATATTCATAGGCCGTATTTTACAATCAATTAGGTAATTAGGAGGAATCCCCACATTAAAATTAATACATTAAGATCAATTAAGCAATTTAGGGTGGATCTTTGCCATAAAATTAATACATTAAAATCAGTTGAGTAATTCAGGGTGAATCTCCACAAGGGTATCCCACAAATAAAGTGGAATACCTAACAAGTAATCTTTTCCTGGGATATGTGAACCTTTACAAAACTCAACAAAACATGTCAGAACACCAAATCAGGGTGTAATCGAGGATTACACCATAAAAATCACAACAGTAAATAGGGTCGGGTAAATGATGCATGGCTATGATAAAACATGAGTGAAAAATCAGAACAGAAAAGTCAGCTACTGTCACGTTCGCTCCTGCCTCGCCTAGCGAAGGCTTAGCGAATACTCGCTGCATACTCGCTTAGCGATGTGCTAGCGAGCGGCTGCGGATGCTGGTTTTGATATCAGCACAATTTCAACCAATTTTATGCCTTATGGCTTTCATTACAGCAATTATATGGTTAATCATTTAAGGTATTCAGGTACATACCAGAATTCACATGCCAAACTTAAGATATTTTCAGAAATTTAATCATAATGCCATATGCAAATTAAGAACATAAGGCAGTAATAGCAATGTAAACCTGTTTGCAATTGAATGGCGACTCGGAATCGGCAAATCGGATTGAATTGGGCAGAGGTAAACCTTGATGCCGTCGAGTTCCTTCAGGGTTTGCCTCCCGTGAGTGTTAGGGTTTGCTTGCTAGGGTTCTCCTTTTTCCGTTTTCGTTTTTCTTTCTCCGTTTTCGTTCTTCCCCGTCCGTCTTCGTCCGTCTTTTTCGTGGCTGAAGTGCCGGTATTTATAATGCTCTTGTTGTGACCTAATGGGCTCAGAATGAAGCCCAAAAATTCTGATATTCGCAAACTTCGCTATGCGAGCGTGTAGCGAAGGTTCGCTAGGCGAAGGATTTGCTCGCCTAGCGAGCAGGCAATTTGTGACCTAATGGGCTCAGAATGAAGCCCAACAATTCTGGTATTCGCAAGCTTCGCTAGGCGAAGGAGTTGCTCGCCTAGCGAGCAAGCTAGTTTGGGCCTTTTCTGAATTGAGCCTGTTATGAGCTGGGCTTTTGTTCCCTTAAGGTCACTGACTTGCAGAATAAGTTGGAGTGCCTTAGACAAATGTTTTGCAAGATTAACGGGCAAATTTTGGGGTATGACAGACGCCAATTGGATTGACAACACAAGGAGCCATAACCAATCCAATTGACGCATCATCTCTAAGTTTAAGAGGAGACGCCAATTGATTTGTCGTCTCCTCTTAAAAATGGGGTAGATTGGAAAAAAAAATGAAATCAGATTTTTTTGGAAATCAGGAATATTTGGATAAAAAATATCTGTCGGAAAATCACATTCCGTCATTTATATTATTTACGTGTCCATCTATCTTTGATTTTTTTTTTATTTTTTTTATTATTATTTTCTTTTATTTAAACGAAGTTGTTAAAATTTTCACACAGATTTTTAACAAAATTTTACTTTTTTAAATTAAAATTCACGGTTAGTATACTAAAAACGAGAAGAGAAAGAGATATATTGAATATTTGTGCATTGATCATAAATATTTTATTTATAATGTGTAACAACAGTCAAAACACAATAGCCAAAAACACAATTTTGATGTGGCATTTTTTACTTTCAATTTTATCTATAATAATAGATTCTTTCATTTAAACTACTCTATTTTTTTTTAAGTGTTATTTTTTAGAAAAATTTATTTATTTTTAAGTATCATTTTAAAATTCAAAAGAATATTGATGGTTCTTTTATCAAAAATATCCTTAATTAAGAGAGAGAAAAGTCAAATAAATTAATAAAAAATTAAGGATAAAATAGAAAAAAAGATAATAGTTATTTAAAAAGTAAAACAATGATTAGTTTCATACATACTTATAAAAAATAAAAAAGAATGACATTTTTGAAAGAAGGGAGGGAGTACCATTTTATGGTTGGAGATTAATGGATCCTCTTCATAACTGCTGCATGATTTTTAATACAATAAACTTCCCTTTACTCTTTAGCACAATCAAAAGGTGACGTAACAATGAGAGAGAAGCAAAATTGGGAAGCAAATGGAAGAGAAGGAGTGCACTGATAATTGTCATAATTTCTATGATGTTATTACTTCATTTGTTTTTGGTTTTCTCATTGTCTCTTGACTTTACAACTTTAGTTATTTTCAAATCATTGAAACAATGGATACTTTTGTAGCGATTGAAACAGGGGTGCTTGGTAGATCAATATGAGTTTTTTTTTTTTTTTTTTAAGTTGATAATTGATGGTTATGTTTAGATGATAGGAGTTATTGATTATTTAATAATTTGAGAGATAGATTTTTTTAATTATTTAATCTATATATATTTTATATAATTTGGATAATATATTTTTATTGACAACTTGAACAACATATTTATTTTTGTTTTTAACCGTTACATATTTTAAATTAAATATTTTTATAGAACTTGAACAATTGCTTCAACTTATAAAACTAAACATTTTTGTGAAAAAATATGAGATCTTTTATTGTTGTGTGTGAACTCAATATCATAATATTATCCATACATAATATTTAGTCTCCTTATTAAAGCAAATTAAAGACAACAAAATAACTATATAATCCTTATAAGGCATTGAACGAGGCATTATACAATACTCATACCCATACTTGCTACTAATTTAATATGATAAATAATTTAACTTAAGATTAAAATTTTAAAAAATATATTATTTTGTAATTTCTTGCATTGTGTACTAAAAAACGAAAAGGCGGACATGGGAATGTAATGGACATAAAATTTATTACATAAATAATTTAAATTAAAATCAATATTAAATAAAAAATATCAGTTTATCTTTTGGTGTATGTGTGAATTAAAAAACGGACAACCGGACACTCCCGTGCCCGTTTGGACGTTAGTTTTATTTAAGTCTGAAACTAAAATGATTTATTCGAGTCTTCTATATTT
Source organism: Lathyrus oleraceus (assembly GCF_024323335.1). Taxonomy (NCBI): domain Eukaryota; kingdom Viridiplantae; phylum Streptophyta; class Magnoliopsida; order Fabales; family Fabaceae; genus Lathyrus; species Lathyrus oleraceus. The sequence goes on along the minus strand of NC_066584.1, from coordinate 46,110,380 downwards.
TGAATATGCTTCTGAATTTAAAATGAAACTTTTAGCTTATCCTCTCGGCTTTCCAACACATATTAGAACGCGTCAATCTGATTCTCATAGCCCATGTTATGACCTGCACAACGAGAGGGTGTAAATAGCTATTTATTCAGAAAATACAATACGAAATTAAAATAAATGGAAAAATAAACTAAGTTTAAGAAACAAACTAAAATAGTAAAAATAACACAAGACACTCTAGAATAGTGAAAGGAAGTGCATGAAAGAATGTGCATGAAAATGCACTAATCAATACCTCGTAAATGGTGGATTTTTTGTAACAACTTTCGATACGGGGGAGTCTAGCAATAAAACCTCCTTCAATTAGATATGAATACCTATAATGGCGGAGATTCATTTCCTTCATAGGATAACGGATCTATCACCCTCTTAGGAAAAGGTATGTGGGTCGAATCCCTAAGAGACAAGTGCACCTACCAGGCATCTGAAAAAGAGGACCGCATCCACAACACTAAAGACACATGTTCATGTAAAGTGAAGTCGACTAATCGACATCCCCCAGCATCGCAGTCAGACAAAGAGAAAGTAAAAAAGAAGTAGAATATACTTTCCTTGTGACTTTTCCAACGAAGTATCTTGTAAATTTACGCAATTTCAACAATTCATTTGATAACTATGAGACATTGAAAACACAAAAGGTTTTATAATCCTCTACATGATGGTGTAAGTTATTTTTTTGAAGCAGATTCCACACTCGGCAAACACACCTCAAGCATAGGCGGCGCACCCCCTCTTAGGAACTAGCCACTCGAAGAGGGTAGGCGGTGGATCCCATAGATATCCACCCCAAACCAGGTCAAACTTGAGGGTAAGGACACGAACCTTACTTTTGGCCAAGGACGGTTCCTAGTAACACTGAAGAACCACAATAACTCATTCCAATCAGAACTAGTAGCGAAGAAACTTCGGTTGGGACTACAGAGTTCGACGAACACGCTAGGTGCCAGAAACGCACATATAATGAACACGCCCATAAGTATAGGCATAATTAACAAGTCTTGATACAACCAAGATTCTCCAATCGAACCAAACTATGGAGACCATCAACCCATACGGTAGGCAGGACAACCGCCAAGAAGAAATAAAAGATATCAAGCATAAAACTTTAAATAAAGGTAGCAAGTTTGAAGGTAAATATATAAATATTATTAATTTACTAAAGGCGTGAAAGTTCGCCTTGTGGGAAAAGTGACTTCAAGCATAAGAGGAGGGTGAATTGTGGTATTTAAAATTTGTGATTGATTTTATACTTTTCTCGATTAAGATTGTGTTAGTAATTTCAATTGAGTTAATCGTAGCGAAAATAAAAAATAAAAATTAAATAGAAAAAATTAAAATGATAGGGTTGGAAGGATTGCACCAGAGAGTTATCCAGGTCTGGCCGAATGTTGGTCTAATCATGTTCCCAAGTGGTCTTCTTGAGATTTTGACTATAAATTTTATGAGTTTTTATTGGTTATGTACACGAACCTTTATACAAGCTAAACTAGAACTTTCTTAGATATTTTTAGGCTTATCTCAATAACCAAAGAAGAGATTTTTCCATTAAAGATCAATAAACCATAATAGAGATTTTTGACTAGTTTATCTCACGAACAAAACTCAATCTTCTTAAGAGTATCACACTCCCAAGAATTAAACAAACAACACGGCCACTTACACAACTCTTACTCACAAGAAAAAGCTTCACTCACAAGCACTAAGGAAATTTCAAGTGAAAGAAATATTTTCTAGAGAGAGAGAGAGAGCAAAATTAGAGAGATAAATTCCAAATAAAATATAAATCATTGGAAAGTGGTGTGGTAAGAAGTGGAGGCAAGCCTCCTTTATATAGAATTTGGAATCATCAAAAAAGGAAATGATTCATAGGCTAATCTAATGAGCTATTTAATTGGAACAAAGCTCTAATCAATTGGCCATCTCATTTTTAATCGATTAGCAAGCTCAAATAGGAAATATTAGATATAGAGTCGTTGTAAGTCATTAACATGTTGTTATAATTGCTTGGTTAATCGATTGGATTAATACTCCAATTGATTGGTTGGCTCAAATTTTTTTTACCAATTGATTGGTTAGTTCAAAAATAGTTCAGAAAATGTTTGGACAACTTTTTAATCACTTGGCTTGGCTTAGAAAGTGAATTTCAAAATAAAACATTTGAACTTATATTTTTAGGGTGGGTGGGTGTGGATGTGTCTGTATGCGTGTGGCGCATGCTTGTACGTGTGCATGTGTGTGTGCATGTATGTATGCCTATGCATGTGTGTGTGTATATGTGTGTGTGTGTGTGTATGCACGTGTGCATGTGTGTGTGTGTGTGCATGTGTGTATGCGTGTGTGTATGTGTGTGCGTGTGTGTGCGTATGTGTGTGTGTGTGTGTGTGTGTGTGTGTGTGTGTGTGTGTGAGAGAGAGAGAGAGAGAGAGAGAGAGAGAGAGTTGCCTTAGTACTTCTAAGATACTTCTTTACTTTTACAATACTCTGGTCACTCAGACAGACATATATGACCTAGCGAGCATTCACACTTAGTCGGAGGCTTCAAGATTCTTTGCCAAATTTTTTATAGGTCATACAAGCACTCTTATCTTAAGTCTCTTTTTGTTGATGATGCATAATATCACTACTGCGGAAAACACATATAATGACGGTTACGAAACACATATAATGAAGGTTTCACGTCAGCTGTTAGGTAGTGTGTGATTGTATGTATGGAGGTTTCCAAATGGGCATGTGACCGTTGTTATAAGCTAGGTAGCACGCTACCTGTCATAACGGTTATATTAAACAATCGTTATGATATATATTTAGGTCATGGGTTTGAAACCCAGAGCAACAACAATTTATTTGGAATATAATTAACATTTCACCACGGTTACAGAAGATAATCATTGTGAAAAGTACCATGATTTTATTATAAAATATATAGATTGCTTGTTTTTCCTTACACATCACTAAATATATACAATCTTTAAAATTTACGTAGAAGATAATAACTTTAAAAATTAAATTATTCTTGAAAAACAACTTAAACGAACCATTATTTTCAAATTGCATCCATACCGTAATTCATCTCTTTGTTCTTAACACGTAGTATTTTATTCAATGCCCCGAGTTATTCAAAAAAATAGTTTCTTCCTAGTTTATTTTGCAAAGTATCAATATGTTGACTAATTAGGAATCATCATTATCACCACCATCATCATTATTTTAATCAATGATGAAGATTATTATGATGACAACGATGAAGATGATTCAATTTCTCAACAAATTTGATGTTTGCAATATAAATTAATAGAGAACGAACTATTTCTTTGAAGAACTCAGGGTAATAAACCAAATTATATGTGTTAAAGAATGATATAGATGAATTACAAGATGCATGCAATTTGAAAAACATGTTTGATCTAAGTTGCATTTCAAATATAACTTAATTTTCAAATTATTATTTTCTAAATCACTTTAAATGAATGCATGTTCAATGAAGGGTTAGTGAAACAAACAATCTACATACATTATAATAAACTCAACAACAATATACATCAATAATAACAACATTTATCAACAACGACAACAACATCTACATTTATCAACAAAACGACAACAACATACCTTTTATTGAAAAGATTCGTGGAGTGATCTAAATTTGATATACTTTGGGTTGCCATGAAGAAAAAATACAAGGCGTATGAATCTTCCAAAACAACTCCATACTTCTTATATTGTTTCTCCATAGAAAAACAAAACATTTATGAACCACACCCATAGTATGAGTTCTCTTGAACCAGATTTTGAAATATAAGCAACTTTCAAAATGTTAACCGGTTTTGAAAACATAAACTGGCATTAACATAACCAGAAATATGACCCAAAAAGGAAGTAAATCATGCTACTATAAAAAGCAGCATGTTAACATAAACTAGCAGTACATTGTAACATAAGAAGAAACAACAACCACAAAATACAAAAACTTGTCAACAACAACAACCAACAACAAATCATGTGAAACATAACAAGGTCTTCAATCTCCATGCCTAGTTGAATTCGTGTAGTTCTCATAGTTCTCAAGGTTTTCATCTCATTTAGAATCAGTTGCGTCTATATTCATTAGGTCATTCATAAAAGCTTGTCCAGAAGAGTACTTGATTTCTGATGTTAATTTGGTGAATACTCCTTTGGTTGATATGCATGCCAAGTTATGTAATGCTGGTTTGTTCGGAGATGACCATACAGACTGCCAGTTGTGTGAGTAAAATCCTAAAGGATGCGCGTTAGTGAAGAAAGATATCCAAGGTTTGATGGACCATGGCATTTTAAAGGTCAATACTAAGCGTAAAGAGGATGAGGTAGTTGTTGTTGTTCCTCAGTTTGATATTCTGAAGCCTTTGGAAATCACTTACCAGAGCAAGGAAAATGCTGTGACTCCCTTGATAATTTGTTTACCTGGACCGATTTCGTATGAATCTGACAAAGTTGTTCCCTAGAGGTATAATGTTATTGTGTTGGAAGATGGTGAGGAGGTAATGATCGAAGCAGCTTAATCTGTCAAGAATATAGTAGATGTCAGTGGTATGACTAGAAGTGGTCTTATGTTTGCTCCAGCACCTTTTTGAAAGGTTGATTATATGTCAGCAAGTAAGAAAGTGCATGATAAAGATCTTGTTATGGTTAATTAAGAACCTGTGGTTATTGACTCGTCTAATGAACCTAAGAAGAATGGTGATGCCTAAGAATTGCTAAGTTTAATCAGAAAAAGTGATTACAATATGGTATATCAACTCCTTCAGAGTCCGCCAAAAATATCAGTGTTGTCTTTTTTGTTGAACTCTGAGGCTCATCGAAAATCTTTGATGAAGGTGTTAGAGAAAGCGTATGTGGATTATGATATGACAGTGGATTAATTTGATGGTGTAGTGGGAAATATCACGACCTATAATGTCTTGAGTTTCAGTGATGAATAACTTTATCCAGAGAGTAGGAAACACAATTATGCTTTGCATATATTTATAAGGTGCCGAGAGGACTCCATGTCTAATGTCTTAGTTGATACAGGTTCTTCGCTCAATGTCATTTCCAAAAGAAACTTTGTCAAAGTGTGATTATCAAGGTTCTCCGTGGGGTGGTAGTCAATGCTTTTGATGGATGTAAGAGGACACTAATTGGTGAAGTAGATCTCCCAATGATGATAGGTACACAAGTTTTCTAAGTCACTTTTCAGGTGATGGATATCTACCTGGCGTATAGTTGTTTATTAGGAATACCGTGGATACATGATGTTGGGGCAGTAACGTCAACTCTTCATCAGAGACTTAAGTTTTTTAAGAATGATAAGTTGGTAATCGTTTACGGTGAGCAATCCTTGTTGGTCAGTCACCTTTCTTTTTTCTGATATATAGATGCATAAGAGGAAGTTGTTGGGACTCAGTTCCAAGCCCTTGATATATTCAATGTTGTTCAGAAGAGCATGACATCTAATTCTTCATTGAAATATGCATAACAGGTGGTGAAGAGCGGTCAAGCAGAAGGTTGGGGACAAATTGTTGAGCTTCCCGAGAATAAGAGCAGAGTTGGTTTATGGTTCTCACCCTATACAACTAGAAGAGAGTTAAAGCATAAAGTTGTTATCAGAGTTATCCAAGAGGTGTTCCACATTGCTGGTTCCATTCACTCTGGAGATCAAGTCGTTATTGCTATCAGTGAAGGAGATTCAGATCCAGAATGGCCTTGCTTTGTGACGCATGGAGAGATTAGTCAAAATTGGAATTATGTGGATGTTCCTAGGCATTCATTTGTCAAAGTAATTTGCTTTGTTTTTTCAAATAATTCCTTTTACTCTGCCCAAGGTGAAAGTGGCATTGTTCGAGCGCCATTTGTTTCAAATTTTAAGATCATTAATAAAAGACGTTTTGTTGTCCAATGTGTTTTTCTTTTTGCATTTTTTCTGGAAAATGGTAACTAAAAAACCTGTTAAAAACAATTTTAGTTCTTGCATATCATTTTCAAATTTGTCTGTTTTCTAAAGCAAAGCATAAATCACGTGCAAATTAATGAATGATAAACCCATTGAAAACAATGACCTTGCATCGTCTCCCAACTTTGAATTCCCTGTATATGAAGCGGAAGAAGAGAGTGAGGAAGACAATGATATTCTAGAAGAAATTACTCGGTTGCTTAAGCATAAGGAGAAGACCATTCAACCATATAAAGAGCATGTTGAACTGATCAACTTGGGTTCTAAAGAGAATACGAGAGAAGTCAAGATTGGGGCACTATTTGGTGAAGATGTCAAGAAAAGGTTGGTAGAGCTGTTAAAAGTGTATATTGATGTATTTGCTTGGTCGTATTGAGATATGCCAGGATTTGATACTGATATTGTAGAACATCGGTTGCCGCTTAAACCAGAATGTTCGTCAGTGAAGCAAAAGTTAAGAAGAACTCATCATGATATGACTGTCAAGATTAGATAAGAGGTGCAAAAACAGATTGATGTCAGTTTCCTTGTTACATCTATTTATCCTTAATGGGTTGCCAATATTGTGTCAATTCTAAAGAAAGACGTAAAAGTCAGAATGTGTGTAGATTATAGAGATTTGAATAAACAAGTCCAAAAGAGGATTTTCCTCTGCCACATATTGACATGTTGGTAGACAATAAAACTAAGTTCAATGTTTTATCCTTTATAGATGGATTTTCCGGGTATAATCAGATTAAAATGGCACCTGAGGACATGGAAAAAATAATGTTTATCACCTCTTAGGGAACATTCTGCTACAAAGTGACGTCTTTCGGCTGGAAGAATGTTGATGCTACGTACCTGAGGGCTATGACTACCTTATTCCAAGACAAGATGCATAAGGAAATCGAGGTATGTGTTGATGATATGATTGCCAAATCTAATACTGAAGAAGATCATATAGAATATTTATTGAAGTTGTTCCAGCGTTTGAGAAAATTCATACTCCACTTGAATCCAAACAAATGCACTTTCGATGTTCGTTCCGGGAAGCCTTTAGGTTTCATTTTCAGTCAGAAAGGCATATAAGTCGATCCAGATAAAGTCAGGGCTATTCGATTTATGCCCGCACCTAGCGTAGAAAAGCAAGTCATATGATTTCTCAGACGTTTGAATTATATTTCCAGGTTCATTTCTCACTTGACTGCCACTTGTGAGTCAATCTTCAAGTTGCTTCGTAAAGATCAAAGTATTGTATGGAATGAAGATTTTCATAAGGCTTTTAATAGTATCAAATGTTACTTGATTGAGCCTCTTATTTTGATCTCTCTAGTGGAAGAGAAGTCCCTAATCATGTATTTAACAGTCTTGGGAGGATCAATGGGTTGTATCCCCGAACAATAGGATGGGACAAGTAGTAAAAAGCATTTTATTTATTTATTGAGTAAGAAATTCACAAATTGTGAATCCCGATATTCTTTTCTTGAGAAAACTTGTTGTGCCTTGGCATGGGCTGCCCGACGTCTTCGGCAGTATATGTTGAACCATACTACTTAATTGATATCCAAAATGGATCCTATCAAGTATATTTTTGAGAAGTTTATGCTGACAGGAAGAATTTCCCATTGGTAGATGTTGCTATCAGAGTATCACATTGAATATCATACTCAGAAAGCTATTAAAGGAAGTCTGTTGGCAGATCATTTGGCGCATCAACCGATTGAAGACTATCAACTTATCTAGTTTGACTTTTCGAATGAAGATGTTATGGCCATTAGAGCTAAAGATTGTGATGAAACAGGTCCTGGAGAAGGACCAGACCCTAGATCCCGATGGGGTTTGGCATTTGATGGAGCTTCTAATGTATATGGTCATGGAGTTTGAGCAATTATAATCACTCCTCGTGATTCTCATATTCCTTTTACTGCAAGGATATGTTTCGATTGTACGAATAATATGGCAGAATATGAAGCATGTATCCTTGGCCTCGAAGAAGCTATTGATCTCAGGATTAAGATCCTAGATGTTTATAGGGATTCAACATTATTTATCAATCAGATCAAAGGTGAATAGGAAACTCGTCATCCGAGTTTGATTCCATACAAAGATTACGTTAGACGGTCATTACCTTTCTTTGGTAAAGTCAATTTCCATGACATACCTCGAAAGGAGAATTAAATGGCAGATGCTTTGCCACCTTGTCCTCCATGTACCGGGTAAATTTCCATAATGAAGCACCCTAAATTATGATCAGACGTCTGGATAGACTTGCTCATGTGTTTGCAGTAGAAGAGGAAGTAGACAATAAACCATGGTATCATGATATCAAGTGTTTCCTCCAGAGTCAAGAATATCCAATTGGGGCATCCCGTAAAGATAATAAAACCTTGAGAAGTTTGGCGTACAACTTCTTTCTCAAGTAGAATGTGTTATGCAAAAGGAGTTACGACATGTTCTTGCTCAAATGTGTGGATAGACACGAAGCAGACATGTTAATGCAGGAAGTTCATGAAAGATCCTTCGGTACTGTCATACCCCAAAATTTGCCCATTGGTGTTACAAAGCATTTTCCCAGACCCTCTGACTTGTTCCGCAAGGCACTGATGCCAAACGGACAAAAGCCCAGCTCACTACAGGCCCAATCCACAGGCGGTCCAAAGTAGCTTGCTCGCTAGGCGAGCAGCTCCTTCGCCTAGCGAGTATCTCAGCATGCCACTCGCCCAGCGAAGCGTCAGGTCCAGAAAAAGCCCAAACCTAATTTGCTCGCTAGGCGGGTAATTCCTTCGCCTAGCGAAGCTTGCGAAAATTGGAAATTTTGGACCTCATTTCAAGCCCATTAGGTCACCATTGCCACTACTATAAATACATGCTCTTCTGCCACGAAAAAGGAAACACACACAGACGGACGAAGACGGACGGAAACACGCATCCAGAGGGAGAAACACAGAAACCCTGCTGATCCAAAGAATTCAGAAGGCGGAAACCCTGAAGGCCGTTTATTCATTCCGAAGCTACCGCCGTCCAACTCAATCCGGCTCGCCAATTCAAGGTTACAACTTAATTTGCAAACAGGTTAGCCTCACTATTATTCGCTTTAGCTTCTTAATTGGCATATGATTAATTGGCATATGATTATCATTTGGTGTCCGTACTTTGCATGTGGTATCATTTTAATATCTTAATTGGCATGTGATATCGTTTTTGTATTTTCACTTGGCATATGGTACCACTTCATGTTCTTAATTTGTGGATTATAATTGAATTCATAAACATTTTGAAGTCTTGCATGAGAAGTTAAATGTGTTTGCCTATTGTGAAACTGAACCCTATAATTGTATGTTAGATGCCATAAGCCATGCTGCAGGTTGAGGTCATAATGTTCTCAAATTTCAAACCCGTGGCCGCTCGCTAGCTCATCGCTAGGCGAGCCCGCAGCGAGCCTTCGCTGAGCCTTCGCGGGGCGAAGCAGAGGCGACCGGGCCAGGGGCTGCTTTGCTTTTTGCTGCCTATTTCATGTTTACCTAATGATGATTCTGCATTATCTGGCCTAAATTCTTGGCTGCTATATTTATCTTATGATGCAATTTCCAAATTGTATTTTTTATGCTTTAATCCGTGTGTTCATGGTGTAAAGGCTAGCATACTTCCGAAGAAATAGCCGGTTAGGTACTCCGCTTTACGCATGGGAAGCCTTCATGGAGAGGGATTCTAAATTATTTCACTTTAATGTGAAGATTCATATTGAGTGCCTAATTAATTTTACTATATTAATTTTTAATGTAATGTTGATTTTAATGTATCGATTTAATGCGGTATCATCATAATTACCTAATGGACTTAAAACATGGACTTTAAATTAATGATATCGGACCTCTCTTTATTACCCCACGATTACAATATTACGGTCATGTCCCGCGAATATGGGGATATCCTTAGCAAAGACCCTTCGGTAAAATCATCATAGTCCCTCGGACGTTGCCTTCGAAAATACCATTTTGTCCCTCGATGACCCTTCGGTGTAGCCTACGGTTAAATGATGATAGTCCCTTCGAATGCTAAGGTATCCTCACAACTGTTGCCTTCAATGACCAGCCGATGACCCTACGACGACCCTTCTACATCCCAAGGATAAAACTACTTACTTTTCAATAGTAAGGACAGTTTTACCCTCATAAGGATGGGAAATGCCCAGAAAGACCTCGGACAGGTATAACCTTAATTGCTCATTCATAACCTAAAAAAAAAAATATACTTTTCGCACCTCACACCTTTCAAACATCTTCTTTTGGAAAATCACCACTTAGCATACATCCGTACTAGGATCATTGCCGAGTTATATTTTTCTAAACTATTTTCTAAATTAAACGAGATAACCACTTTGTATACATTCATGCAAGAGTCATTACAAAGTTCAATTCTCATTTTCAAAACATTTTTCATACATTTTTCAACCACCTTTTTCAGACTAGAAAACATAAATGATTGAGCAATTAAGAGCCCATGGATAACCATGGATACAAAGGGTGCTAATACCTTCCCTTTGTATAAAGTACCTCCCGAACCTAAGAATTTAAAATTAAGGTCTTTCCTGTTCTTTTCCATCTTTCCTTAAGGGATAAAAGAAAAGTCGGTGGCGACTCTTGCTAACCGCGACATTGCGATTACAAATCCAAATAAAGTCCAGTTCACCGTATGACAGAACTGGCGACTCTGCTGGGGAATCACTAAAGAGAGGTCCACCTTAAAAAATCAAAAATCATTTATGTTTTAATTTGTTCTTTCGTTTTAAGGGATTGTCTGAGTGAAAGATCCTACACCCGGATCTAGTGTACCTTAGGTAAGTAGCAATAGATCATCGCGACTATCCGGCGTATACTGGAATGGTCAAAATGATGGCTACGGTTAATGTGACACTTTGGTTGTCCTGATGTTCCTCATGTTACTTGAGGAAAAATTTGGCTTCCGCGTGGTGTCATCAGAGCATTAACCAGACCTTTAGAACCCTAATTGACTCATCCTAGCCATTAGAAAGTAGTGAGATAACTGGCTTCGGTTCCGACTGAGGTTGGTTGATGCTCGATACTACACTCTTTGAGATTGGACTTTAGGGAAGCTCCGGTCAACCACTTGGTGTTGCACTGAAGTGGACTTAAAGAAAGGTCGATGATTTGAGATCCTTCTAGAACCCGGTTACTATTCTAGGACAGGTTGAACCGACCAAACTTCAGTGGGGAGGGTACTTACCTATGGAACTCATGCAAGCCTTAAAACCTAGGAATGATTGTTGTGTGACATGTCTGTGCTTGCATAACAGCATAACATCATAACAGCATAACATCATAACATCATAGCATCATGGCATTATCATACTAACCATTTCAAGGACTTAGGAATTTAGCTTTGCTCTTTGAACAGGTTATGGCTTCCAGGAAGACTATCCGGATCAATCTTGTAGCAATCTCTCCTCAACTCAAGGATTTGGTGTCAGAACTTCCCGATCAGGCTCAGTTCATCAAGAAACATGGTTATCTCCTCAATTTGGTTACCACTGGTTTCAAAGAAGATATGATGAGAGTTCTATTCCAGTTCTTCGATCCTAAACATCATTGCTTCACCTTCCCAGATTATCAGCTGGTACCCACATTAGAGGAATTCTCCCAGCTACTTGGGATACCTATCCTGGATCAAATACCCTTCAGTGGTTTAGAAAAGATGCCAAAGTCTGAAGAAGTTGCCGCAGCTTTACACATGACAAAGTCTGACATTGAGACCAATTGGGTAACAAGGAGTGGAACAAAAGGTTTACTTGCCAAATTTCTGATAAGTAAGGCCCGAGAATTCCTAAAAGTTATGAATGTCCATGCTTTTGAAGATGTTCTAGCATTGCTAATCTATGGTTTGGTGCTATTCCCTAATCCGGACCAGTTCATAGATGTGAATGCTATTAAGATATTCCTCACTCATAACCCTGTGCCTACCTTGCTTGGAGATGTCTTGCATTCCCTTCACACTCGTACTATGAAGAAGCAAGGGACTCTCATGTGCTGCGTACCTTTGTTGTCTAGGTGGTTTATTTCGCACCTCCCTCAATCAGTCTTGAAGAATAATCAAAATCTGAAATGGTCTCAAAGGATAATGGCGCTCTCCCATTCAGACATCCGTTGGTGTTCCAGTCTCAGAGAAAACGTCACCCTCATCGACCGTTGTGGAGAATTCCCTAATGTACCACTCATGGGGATAAGAGGAGGTATTACTTATAATCCTGCCTTAGCCCTACGTCAGTTTGGGCATGCTCGAAGAGATGGTCCACATGAAATGATTATTCAAGGTACAGTGTTTGACTATGACAATGACTCTCAAGGTCTCCGCCAAAGGTTTGTACGAGCTTGGGGCATGGTGAAAAGAAGCAATTTAGGAAAGAAAAATTCTATTCCTATGGAGCCTTATCTCAGATGGGTGCGCGCCAGAGCTCGCGAACTTGTCATGCCATATCTTGCAGTCGGACCATTCATTGTTGAATCAGAGGTCGAAGGAGTTATTTCCCAGATCATTTCTTACCCAGATATGCCTACTGATGTTGAGGAATTGAAAAGATCCTGGACCCAGTTGAGAGAAGAGAGAGATACTTTCGAAGCTCAGTTCAATGCAGAAAGGAAGAAAGTGTTAGAGCTCACCAGTCAGCTTAATGAGGAACGAAGACTCAATGCATATCTTCGCCCGAAAAGAAGTCGCCCCTGGGAGACTTGAGCTTTGTAGTTTTACTATTATTCCTTTTGTAATGAGCATTGATCAAAAAAACGTAGCAATAAAACATTTCCCTCTTGTTGGGGATTTATGCAGAGTTAAATTCCAAAAGTCCTTGAAAGCATTTCATGCATTGCATCACATAACATAACATTGCATAACAGGTATTCCAAAGGACCATATTCTCACGGTCTGCCTCTTAAACAGAAAAATGGATCTCGAACAGACTGTCAAAGATCTCCAGACTCAGAATGCTCAATTCAAGGAGATGATGCTGAGCTTATCCAAGGGACAGGAGGAACTGAAGGCTCTTTTGGCCGAAAAGAAGAAGGACAAGAAAGCTGTGAGCTTCATTAACCCGGGCAGAAGGCGTAAAGGACAGGCTACGGGAATCAAATTTGGAATCCCGAATGGCCCAGAAGAGGGGGCGGAAAAGGATTCAGAGGAGGAGGACGCTGATTTCTCTAACCCTGAGGATGAGGATGAAGAGTATGAAGATGAACCGTACTCTCCAAGAGATGATAAGTACAAACTGCTGGAAGAACGCATGCTAGCCATGGAGGGTCAGAAGACACCTGGTCTGGATTTCGAAAGTCTGGGTCTGGTCTCCGATGTGACCATTCCCCGCAAATTCAAAATCCCCACTTTCACTAAGTACGATGGTGCATCCTGCCCTCAGATGCATTTAAGGGCTTATGTGAGAAAGATTCAGCCGCATACCACTGATAAGAAACTGTGGATCCACTTCTTCCAAGAAAGTCTGTCTGGCACTCAGTTGGAATGGTATTATCAGCTCGAGAAACTTGACTGCAAGAGCATTGAGCTGAAGCCTAGTGACATTGTGGTGCGGGCTTACGATGGTGCAAAGAGTGTTGTCCACGGTGAAGTTGTTCTCCCTATCAAGATAGGACCTCAAGTCTTCAACACTACTTTTTATGTAATGAACATTCGCCCTGCCTACTCCTGCTTACTGGGACGCCCTTGGATTCATGAGGCAGGTGCTGTAGCTTCGTCTCTCCATCAAAAGCTGAGGTATCCAATAGAGGGTAAGATCGTCACTGTGTGTGGGGAAGAAGAATACATTGTCAGTAGTGTGCATACCTTCAGATACGTTGAAATGGATGGTGAATTCTTCGAGACTCCGACTCAGTCATTTGAAGTGGTTTCTCCGCCCGATCCTGTCCTTAAGCCAACTCCCTGTGTGCCCCAGATTATTCGTGCTCCTCCTGCTATGATTTCTCTGAAAGATGCTCAAGCTGTAGTGGAAGATGGTGGCTGTACTGGCTGGGGTCAACTGATCAACGTACCGTACAAGTCTGACAAAGCTGGTCTGGGATTCAACTCTGAAAAGATGGTCAAAGATCAAATCAATGTTGTAGAAGATGCTGACAGTGATTGCGACCTGGATAGCTGGATCTACCCAACAATTGGCAACGGACTCAATAATTGGAAGGCTGAAGACATCATCCCGATCTCCTTTAGTCAGGAGTAATTGTTATTGTCTATTTAGCATTGCAAATTTTAATTGAACTTCGTAAAGCATTGTGTCTATACCCGGGGCACAATAGCTAATTTGTTAAGGGTTTTGTCATTTCATAAGCATATTGTCATATTCAATAACTCAATGGACATTTCGCATTCAAATATTGCGCTCTTTATTTTTCCTGTCGTCTTTCAAACAAGCTATGCATTCTTACACACACTCACGTAACAAATTGCAGATCCGTACTCACTCTGGATCCTATTGATAATAATTCCTCTACTGTTCATTATGACTTTGAAAATCCAATCTACCAAGCCGAAGATGGAAGTGAGGAAGATTGTGAAGTCCCTGGAGAGCTTGCCAGACTATTACTGCAAAAGGAAAGGACTATACAGCCGCATGAAGAATCCCTCGAAATTGTAAATCTGGGTACTGAGGTAGACAGAAAAGAAGTCAAAATAGGAGCAGGATTGGAAAGCAGTGTCAAGGAAAGATTGATTCGGATGTTACATGACTATGTAGAGGTTTTCGCTTGGTCTTATGAAGACATGCCTGGGTTGGATACTGATATAGTGGTGCATCGGCTGCCTACGAAGGAAGATTGCCGTCCTGTCAAGCAAAAGGTTCGCCGCATGCGTCCTGAAATGTCTGAGAAAATCAAAGCCGAGGTTATGAAGCAATTCAATGCCGGTTTCCTAGCTGTTACTTCTTATCCTCAATGGGTTGCTAATGTTGTGCCTGTGCCAAAGAAGGATGGTAAGGTGCGAATGTGCGTAGATTACCGAGACCTGAATAAAGCAAGTCCCAAAGACGACTTTCCACTCCCACACATTGATGTTCTGGTAGATAACACCGCTCAACACAAAGTATTCTCATTCATGGATGGATTCTCGGGTTATAACCAGATTAAGATGGCACCTGAGGACATGGAGAAAACTACGTTTGTGACGCAATGGGGCACCTTCTGTTACAAAGTAATGCCATTCGGTCTAAAGAACGCCGGGGCAACATACCAGCGTGCTATGGTGGTTTTGTTCCATGATATGATTCATCATGAGATAGAAGTATATGTGGATGACATGATAGCCAGATCTCATACTGAAGAGGAACATCTCGATCATTTATACAAACTGTTTGAGAGGTTGAAGAAATACAAGTTGAGATTGAACCCGAACAAATGCACTTTCGGAGTAAGATCCGGTAAACTCTTGGGTTTTATTGTCAGTGGTAAAGGAATTGAGGTTGACCCGGCTAAAGTGAGAGCTATTCAAGAAATGCCAGTTCCCCGTACGGAGAAAGAGGTCAGAGGTTTCTTGGGACGCTTGAACTACATTGCCCGATTTATCTCCCACTTGACCGCTACCTGCAAACCCATCTTCAAATTACTGAGGAAAAATCAAGAAATGATATGGAATGACGAATGCCAAGAAGCCTTTGACAAAATCAAGAAATATCTCCAGGAACCTCCAATTCTGATACCACCAGTCGAAGGAAGACCTCTAATCATGTATTTGGCCGTGTTAGAAAATTCAATGGGGTGCGTATTGGGGCAACATGACGAGTCTGGTCGAAAAGAGCATGCCATATACTACCTGAGCAAAAAGTTTACCGACTGTGAGATAAGATACTCACTGCTCGAGAGAACTTGCTGTGCTTTGGCCTGGGCCGCTCGCCGACTAAGACAGTATATGTTGAATCACACCACTTTGTTGATTTCTAGGATGGATCCCATCAAATACATGTTCGAGAAGCCTGCCCTCTCCGGAAGAATAGCGAGATGGCAGATGATCTTAACAGAGTATGATATCCAATGTACTACCCAGAAAGCAATCAAAGGAAGCGTGCTGGCTGATCATTTGGCTCATCAAGCGGTGGATGATTACCAATCTATGAATTTTGAGTTCCCAGATGAGGATGTCATGTTTGTTACGGATAATGAAAAACCTAAACCAGATGAAGGACCCGAATGGGGATCCCGATGGACTATGGTCTTTGATGGATCTTCTAATGCATTGGGCCATGGTGTTGGGGTTGTACTCATTTCTCCCGGAGGTTACCATACACCTCTCACTGCTAGACTATGTTTTCATTGCACCAATAATATGGCTGAGTATGAAGCCTGTATTTTTGGACTCAAGGCTGCTATAGACTGGCGAATCAAGCTTTTGAGTGTGTACGGAGATTCGGCCTTGGTAATCAGTCAGATCAAAGGGGAATGGGATACTAAACATCCAAATCTCATCCCTTATCGAGAGCAGGTGATGACATTGATCCCATACTTTGAAGAGATAACATTTGAACATATCCCACGAGAGGAGAATCAGTTGGCGGACGCATTAGCTACCATGTCATCTATGTTCAGAGTCAGATGGGGCAGTGAGGCTCCCATGATTACCATTGGACGGTTAGATGAACCAGCGTACTGTTATGGACTTAACACTGAGAAGGTACAGGAGAAACCTTGGTTCCACGACATAAGAAGATATTTGGAAGCTCAGGAATACCCTGAAGGGGCATCCATCAAGGACAGAAAGTTCTTGAGGAAGTTCTCCGCTAAATTCTTTCTGAGTAATGGAGTGTTATACAAACGTAATCATGACTCGACTCTGCTTCGCTGTGTGGATAAAAAGGAAGCAGAAAAGATTATGGGAGACATGCATGACGGCATTTTTGGGACTCATTCTAATGGACATACAATGGCCAAGAAGATTCTGAGATCAGGGTATTATTGGTCTACCATGGAAGCCGATTGTCACCATCACTCCAGAACCTGCCACAAGTGTCAGATCTATGCGGATAAAGTACATGCGCCTCCTGCTCCATTGAACGTGTTGACAGCTCCTTGGCCCTTTGCAATGTGGGGCATCGATATGATCGGAGAGATTAAACCTACGGCTTCAAATGGACATCGCTTCATTCTCGTCGCTATTGATTACTTCACGAAGTGGGTAGAGGCAGCCTCCTTCGCTTCTGTCACCAAGAATGTGGTGGCACGGTTCATCAAGAATAGTCTTATTTGTCGGTATGGCATCCCTGAAAGAATTATCACGGACAATGGTACTAATTTGAATAACAAGATGATTACGGAACTCTGCACGCAGTTCAAAATAAAGCATCATAATTCTTCTCCGTACCGGCCAAAGATGAATGGCGCCGTAGAAGCTGCTAATAAGAACATCAAGAAGATCATACAAAAGATGACGGTAACATACAAAGACTGGCATGAGATGTTACCATTTGCTCTTCATGGTTATCGTACTTCCGTGCGAACTTCGACAGGGGCAACTCCTTTCTCTTTAGTCTACGGAATGGAAGCCGTTTTACCAGTGGAAGTTCAGATTCCCTCTCTAAGGATCATGAAAGAGGCGGGCTTAGACGAGGACGAATGGATTCAGACTCGACTCGATCAGATAAATTTGATGGATGAGAAGAAACTTGCGGTTGTATGTCACGGGCAGATATATCAGAAGCGCATGACCAGGGCATTCAACAAAAGAGTCAAGAGACAGGTATATCAGGTAGGCGACTTGGCGATCAAGCGTATCATTCTACCACAAGGTGACCCCAGAGGCAAGTGGACTCCCACATACGAAGGGCCATTTGTGGTTAAGAAGGTATTCTCGGGTGGAGCCATGATACTTGCTACAATGGATGGCGAAGATTTCCCGCATCCTGTGAACGCGGACATAGTTAAAAAATACTACGCATAAAAGAGACCCGCTAGGTCGACGTACCTAGGCAAAAGTAAGGGCATCCCGGCGAACCAAAAGGGTTCGGGCAAAAATTAGGGATAAATATATAAAGACGTATACCCGGCAAGTCGAAAACCTGAAAAGGCGGCTTGGGCAAAAAAGGGTATCCCGGTGGACTGAAAACCTGAAAAGGCGGTCCAGGCAAAAATTAGGGATTAAAGCGTATGACTATGTCCCGTTCTCTGCCCCTTCAACCCAGTTCCAGGGACTGAACAAGCCAATCACTTCTATCTGACAGCAGGGGATGAGATACTTAAAGACATAATGACAATAGTGGAATCAAAATCAATAGGACTTTTCCTGCGTAGCTTTCTCTTTTCTTGACAATTTCCTCTTACTAGGATTTCCGTCTCCTTGTACATAAATTGCCTGTTTATAGGCCCTCTTTCAACATCAATACAATTTCATTTCCAAAAAGATGCTTTTGTTTCACGTTCTCTGTTTTGTTTGCGTAAACGTCCATTGGTTTCATTTGAATTGACTTATGCACTTGAATATGATCGATGTTTACCAAAAATGCATGCCTAAAATAGCGATAGCAATTACTACACGACTTCAGGATCGTGGAGAAGGTCTAACCACGCTTCCCCAAGGAGTCAGTTGCTAATCCGATTCCCCGGCAACGCCAGTTATTCCCCAGAAGAGGTCGGCAACACCAGACAGACAAGTCATCTCTTCCATCCCCAGCCAGGCCCGTTGGACAGAACCCAAATCCCCAGCTAAGGAAGGGCCATCAACACCAATGCCTCTGACCAGCAGACTGAGATCTATCTCCCCAGTAGTGTCCCCTGGAAGAATGCTTCAGACGCCTAGTGCATTCATTACATCATTTCATACTACATACCTGCATACGACGCCCACATTTATTTCATTCCGCATCATACACTTTACATCATTTCATATACAGGCATATACATGCATACCAGGTTCGCAGGCATAAAACATCTCATGCATCATGACATTGCATGAGGCTAATGTTGTTTTTCAGGTTAATTATCCTCTTGATACAATCAACACAAAGGTCCATCCAGACGGACATCTGTATCAATTACATTCAGGATTCAACTACACCTCCCAGATATACTCCCGGACATTTATCGCCGATGCAACAAATATTATCAGATACAGCCTAACGTACGGTTCATTCTGATTCAGTCCAACATATGACTCTTTCAACTCAGATACGATCTAACGTACGATCCATTCTGGTCTTCAACAACTCAAGTATGGTTTAATGTACGACCAAGTTAAACCTTCATCTTCTCAGGTGCTACCTTCGGACAGGTACATTCCTGAATGGTAGTCTAGTATATGGCTACTCCCTTTCTCAGGTGCTACCTTCGGACAGGTACATTCCTGAATGGTAGTCTAGTATATGGCTACTCCCTTTCTCAGGTGCTACCTTCGGACAGGTACATTCCTGAATGGTAGTCTAGTATATGGCTACTCCCTTTCTCAGGTGCTACCTTCGGACAGGTACATTCCTGAATGGTAGTCTAGTATACGGCTACTCCCTTTCTCAGGTGCTACCTTCGGACAGGTACATTTTTGAATGGTAGTCTAGTATATGGCTACTCCCTTTCTCAGATGCTACCTTCGGACAAGTACATTTTTGAATGGTAGTCTGGTATATGGATACTCCCTTTCTCAGGTGCTACCTTCGGACAGGTACATTCCTGAATGGTAGTCTAGTATATGGCTACTCCCTTTCTCAGGTGCTACCTTCGGACAGGTACATTCCTGAATGGTAGTCTAGTATATGGCTACTCCCTTTCTCAGGTGCTACCTTCGGACAGGTACATTCCTGAATGTTAGTCTAGTATACGGCTACTCCCTTTCTCAGGTGCTACCTTCGGACAGGTACATTCCTGAATGGTAGTCTAGTATATGGCTACTCCCTTTCTCAGATGCTACCTTCGGACAGGTACATTTTTGAATGGTAGTCTAGTATATGGCTACTCCCTTTCTCAGATGCTACCTTCGGACAGGTACATTTTTGAATGGTAGTCTGGTATATGGATACTCCCTTTCTCAGGTGATACCTTCGGACAGGTACATTCCTGAATGATAGTCTGGTATATGGCTACTCCCTTACTCAGGTGATATCTTCGGACAGGTACATTTCTGAATGGTGGTCTGGTACACGACTACTCCCTTTTCAGCAGATTCAGCCTAACGTACGGCCCATTCTGCAACTCAGATACGATCTAGCATACGATCCATTCTGATCTTTCATCCCCAGCAAAGTCATCCGCCTAATGAACAGCTCACTTTGGTATTCAGACGCGGTCTAACATACGACCCAGGCTGATCCCATATCCCCAGCAGCATATAGCATACTCTGACTCCCCAGCGAAGTCGACAGCATAATGGATGGCTCACCATACGGTCTAGCGTATGACCCGGTATGACATCCATATCTTCAGACATCGTCTAACGTACGACGCAATCTGGAAATCTCCTCAGCAAATTTCTTGGATGGTATCTCTAAGCCCATCTCCGGCAAGACCGAAAGACAAGCGCAAATTTTCGGGGCATTCTAGTGTTCAATAATCTTTCACCTCCAGACCACGAACGGCACGTGCCATTCTACTCTCTCGGTTCGAGAATATTGAACAGGGGCAGCTGTCATACCCCAAAATTTGCCCATTGGTGTTACAAAGCATTTTCCCAGACCCTCTGACTTGTTCCGCAAGGCACTGATGCCAAACGGACAAAAGCCCAGCTCACTACAGGCCCAATCCACAGGCGGTCCAAAGTAGCTTGCTCGCTAGGCGAGCAGCTCCTTCGCCTAGCGAGTATCTCAGCATGCCACTCGCCCAGCGAAGCGTCAGGTCCAGAAAAAGCCCAAACCTAATTTGCTCGCTAGGCGGGTAATTCCTTCGCCTAGCGAAGCTTGCGAAAATTGGAAATTTTGGACCTCATTTCAAGCCCATTAGGTCACCATTGCCACTACTATAAATACATGCTCTTCTGCCACGAAAAAGGAAACACACACAGACGGACGAAGACGGACGGAAACACGCATCCAGAGGGAGAAACACAGAAACCCTGCTGATCCAAAGAATTCAGAAGGCGGAAACCCTGAAGGCCGTTTATTCATTCCGAAGCTACCGCCGTCCAACTCAATCCGGCTCGCCAATTCAAGGTTACAACTTAATTTGCAAACAGGTTAGCCTCACTATTATTCGCTTTAGCTTCTTAATTGGCATATGATTAATTGGCATATGATTATCATTTGGTGTCCGTACTTTGCATGTGGTATCATTTTAATATCTTAATTGGCATGTGATATCGTTTTTGTATTTTCACTTGGCATATGGTACCACTTCATGTTCTTAATTTGTGGATTATAATTGAATTCATAAACATTTTGAAGTCTTGCATGAGAAGTTAAATGTGTTTGCCTATTGTGAAACTGAACCCTATAATTGTATGTTAGATGCCATAAGCCATGCTGCAGGTTGAGGTCATAATGTTCTCAAATTTCAAACCCGTGGCCGCTCGCTAGCTCATCGCTAGGCGAGCCCGCAACGAGCCTTCGCTGAGCCTTCGCGGGGCGAAGCAGAGGCGACCGGGCCAGGGGCTGCTTTGCTTTTTGCTGCCTATTTCATGTTTACCTAATGATGATTCTGCATTATTTGGCCTAAATTCTTGGCTGCTATATTTATCTTATGATGCAATTTCCAAATTGTATTTTTTATGCTTTAATTCGTGTGTTCATGGTGTAAAGGCTAGCATACTTCCGAAGAAATAGCCGGTTAGGTACTCCGCTTTACGCATGGGAAGCCTTCATGGAGAGGGATTCTAAATTATTTCACTTTAATGTGAAGATTCATATTGAGTGCCTAATTAATTTTACTATATTAATTTTTAATGTAATGTTGATTTTAATGTATCGATTTAATGCGGTATCATCATAATTACCTAATGGACTTAAAACATGGACTTTAAATTAATGATATCGGACCTCTCTTTATTACCCCACGATTACAATATTACGGTCATGTCCCGCGAATATGGGGATATCCTTAGCAAAGACCCTTCGGTAAAATCATCATAGTCCCTCGGACGTTGCCTTCGAAAATACCATTTTGTCCCTCGATGACCCTTCGGTGTAGCCTACGGTTAAATGATGATAGTCCCTTCGAATGCTAAGGTATCCTCACAACTGTTGCCTTCAATGACCAGCCGATGACCCTACGACGACCCTTCTACATCCCAAGGATAAAACTACTTACTTCTCAATAGTAAGGACAGTTTTACCCTCATAAGGATGGGAAATGCCCAGAAAGACCTCGGACAGGTATAACCTTAATTGCTCATTCATAACCTAAAAAAAAAAATATACTTTTCGCACCTCACACCTTTCAAACATCTTCTTTTGGAAAATCACCACTTAGCATACATTCGTACTAGGATCATTGCCGAGTTATATTTTTCTAAACTATTTTCTAAATTAAACGAGATAACCACTTTGTATACATTCATGCAAGAGTCATTACAAAGTTCAATTCTCATTTTCAAAACATTTTTCATACATTTTTCAACCACCTTTTTCAGACTAGAAAACATAAATGATTGAGCAATTAAGAGCCCATGGATAACCATGGATACAAAGGGTGCTAATACCTTCCCTTTGTATAAAGTACCTCCCGAACCTAAGAATTTAAAATTAAGGTCTTTCCTGTTCTTTTCCACCTTTCCTTAAGGGATAAAAGAAAAGTCGGTGGCGACTCTTGCTAACCGCGACATTGCGATTACAAATCCAAATAAAGTCCAGTTCACCGTATGACAGGTACTCATGCCAATGGATATTCTATGGCTAAAAAGATGCTTAGAGCCAGTTACTATTGGTTGAAAATGGATTCCGATTGATGCCAATTTGTCAAGAAGTGTCATAAATGTCAAATTTATATGGACAAGGTGCATGTGCCTCAGAATATACTCAATGTTATTTCGTCTCCGTGGCCATTCTCTATGTGGGGAATTGACATGATTGAGCCCAAAGCTTCAAAAGGACATCGTTTCATTATGGTATCTATTAATTACTTCACCAAATGGGTCGAACCAACATCATACACCAATGTGACTAGACAGTTGATGGTCCGATTTATCAAGAATCAAATCATCTGCCGATACGGTATTCCAAGCAAGATCATTATTAACAATGGTTCAAACTTTAACAACAAGATGATGAGAGAACTCCGTGGAAACTTCAAGATTGAGCATCACAATTCTTAACCTTACATACCCAAGATAAACAGGGTTGTTGAAGCGGCAAATAAGAATATCAAGAAAATCCTGTAGAGGATGGTTGTAACCTATAAAGATTGGCATGAAATGCTTCCTTTTGCTTTGCATGGATACCAAACGTCCATCCACACTTCAATAGGGGAAACCCTTTTCTTCTTAGTCTATGACATGGAAGCAGTGCTCCTTATAGAAGTTGAGATCCCATCAATGTGAGTTATAATTGAAGCCAAGTTGACAGAAGTTGGATGGTGTCAAAACAAATATGACTAGTTGAATTTAATTGAAGAAAAATGGATGAAAGCCTTATGTCATGATCAGTTATACCAAAAGAGGATGAAAAATGCGTTTGATAAGAAGGTATATCCTCGTGAATCCAGAGAAGGTGACATTATTCTCAAAAAGATCTTGCCTCCCCACAACGAAGTCCCATATGTTGTAAAGAAAGCTTGCTCTAGAGGTGCATTGGTTCTTACAACTATGGATGGTGAGGAGCTCCACAGTCCGGTCAATGCCTATGCAGTCAAGAAATACTTCCCCTAAATAATTAAAAGAACAGCTTGCTAAGTTAAAAACCCGAAAGGGTGACTTAGGCAAAAAATGAGCGTCTCGGTGGACTAAAAACCCAAAAGGGCGGTCTAGGAAAAAATTAGAGACATAAACAGAAATAATTCATCCTAGTAGATTGAAAACCCGAAAGGGAAATCTAGGCAAAAGTTATGGATTTTATGGCAAGTAACTGCATCAGGAAAGGCTTGATCACTTGAAGTAGCAACATCATCGATCAGGAAGTTTCAGTTCAATCTCTCTCAATAGAAACTTAATTACAGGAATTCAAAGTTATTAGGGAGAATAATGGTTATTGTATTTCAATGTAACCTTTCCATTACCATTTTCCAAACTTTGTAATGATCCACGAAGTTACGCCTTTTGTGGACTATCATTCTATCAATAAAATCCTGACTTTTTTCGCCAATTAATTTCAATTTTATATTTGTTTCTTTTGCAAAACATCATTTATTTTCGATAATTATTTTTGAAACAAAGGTTTAATAATAAACATGCTTTTGAAAATTACAAAACATTTTCCTTTGATTTTTGAATAGACTAAAAGGAACATCGGCAATTTGTTCGAGATTGATCAATAGAGAAGACTCGTTCAATGAATGAAGAATCCAATTCCCCAACAAGTGGCAATCTCTTCAGTCAATCACCAATAGAGAAGCTTATTGTGACTGTAGCGGGGTATTCGTTACCATTGGAGATATTGACTAAATCCAAGGTAAATCATACAAGTTGAATCGCCACCGCACTTCTATTTATCCAAAGGAATGGTTAGAAAGCGAACAAAAACCTAATAGTTTCAACAAAAACTAATAAAAGAAACAGAGATCTGGGTAAGGGGGTTGGTTATGCAATGGGAAGGTGTTAGGCACCTAAAACATCGTAGGTACTCCTAGGGAGCCCTTTTCATACTTGTTGTAAGGTAGTTTGTCTTATGAAAATTTTATTTGTGCAAACATGATTGAAGAGATGAGAAGAGAATGTACAAGTTATTTACATTTTGTGTTTGGATGGATAAACCCATTGCCTACGTACCATCTTATAAAAAGATTAGGATCAAAACCTCGTAGTTCAGGGTAAAAATCTCAAAACAAGTTGGTGAATTGATTGGTCCAAAAGCCTTAAGGTCTTTTGTTATCAAAGGGAGAAAACTCAACCAAACCACAAATCCATCATGTGAGGATAGCTTCAACATGCTAGTGAGGGGTTAACCCTATAATAAGCATGGAAGACTCATTGTCCATCACTAAGGATATAGGTGAGTATTACATCTACCACAAGGATAACTCAAACCTAATAGCTAAAGGTTATGGAAAATTTTGATTAAGAAAGTGGCCATTGGAACCACAAAAGGGAAATTTGAATGGGTTATATTTACCAATTAGAAGTATATACAAAAGTAGTCAAAGTTGACTTAAAGATTCAATTCAAAATGAGTGTTATGAAAAGAAAGTTTGAAAATCAAAAGCATAAGGCTTAGGTTTCTAATGTTGAAAACAAAGGTTAAATGTTTGCACAAAAAGGGTTTTGGCTTGGGTTAGAGTGGAGATATGAAGAAGAAGGGCCAAGTCCTAAGGAAAACAAAAATATGAGGGATAAGAAATGAAACCACACTAGGAGTTCCTCTCTTGAGATCATATTGATGATCCAAGTAGCTCCCATCCTTTGGAATAAGCAAATCAAACAAGTCTCATAAGAGATCCTCAATGTATCTTGTATCTTCTACTTGGATGAACATGGTAATGATCCTCCAATTAAGCTCAAATGGAAACTCCTAGTTCAAGAGCACACACATCAAAAGTTCCATGGGGTAAAACACTCTCCTAACCAGAGACCAGGGAAACGACAAACTAATAGGGAGATTAAGACTCGAGCCTAATAGTTGTCATGGAATCAACATCCCTAAGTTGAGGTCTCTAACAAGAACTTAACTCACAAGTAAACAAACATCACACACTATATCCATACAATAGGCTCAAACAATGGGTGAGCTTTAGTCAAGAGGGGTCATGTCAACCTCGACAAACAAGCCAAACTGTAAAGGGTAATATGTAGCTCTTAACCACTAACATTGAACATTAGGGTGAAGCTGATCAAATAGGTAATGAGGATGAGACATCATGCTCTTAACCCTGGCCAGGGTGAGCTCATGACAAATAAAGCGTGGGGATCCAGAAAGTGGGGTCCTTTTCCACTTGACAGACTCTGGACAAAGATCTGGGGCACATTTTCAGAAGCATCAGCACGTAGTGCGAGCATAAAGAACAACACACTGAATAACGGGGGATTGGCTACTAATCCCTTTTATCCGTCAATTGCCTCTTCTCTTGGAGGTCCTATAAAATATAACACATGCCTCTTTTTGGAAGTCTTTGAGCACAATTTTAAACAAACACAAACAGAGCCTCTGAAGGAGGACTTGCCAGCAAAATGCCTGCCAAAAAGGTGACAGGACTTCAGACTACATGAAGTAAGAAGCTAACTACCTGAGTGGTGTGTCAACCACAATCCAATTCTCAAGCAAGAGCTAAAGCAAGCAAGCAACTAAGGTACCTGTACAAAGACTAAACAGTTAGTACTTCAGTCATAAAACCAGCAGACAAACAGTGAAACCCTCTAACAGTTACACAATTCAATGCATAAGTGCCCTAGCACTCAAATGAGCTCATGAGTTCACCACATCAATTAAAACCCTACAAAACAAAAATAGGTCAGTACTCAATGCATTTGCATCTCACAAGGAGAGAATAAACCCAACCATCAATGATGAGTATCCAATCCTGAAACAATAGACAAAGTTAGTCTATATACATACAATCAACACAACAAAGCATAAAAAACCAATGGCATGAGATGAATCAATGATCACAAGCCTCAAACAGAACCATATGAACCCCTAAACACCAATCACCATGGCCAAAGATCCACCATACTCCAAATATCATTCAAATGCTTCAAAAAGCCTAAAAAATATGCACAAAATGAGCTTCCAACTTAGAAAATTCATACTAAATCAGAAATGCATGCAATGACTTTGAGATTTTTTGTATACGTTTGTCATGCCATGAATGTTCAACATGCAAAAAATCAAGTCCAGAATGATGCAAATGCTATGTGAACAAAAATGCACCAATTCAATGTCAAAAATGTGACACAAATTGTCACACTTTTCTCTATGTGTCAAAAACGATGATAATATGTGAGAAAAAATCCAAACCAGTGACCAATAATTCATGTCATGTATGAATGTCATGTATGCAAAAGAGTGGATCAAATGGCTCAAAAATGAGGATTTCACAATGCATTGAATGCACTAGGTCAATTTGGTACAACATCAATTCAAAAATTCCCATCTAAAAATCCAGACATCAACAATTCATGAATTTAGAACCATAAAAAAGTAGACACCAATACAAAACTATGAAAAAAAATTGGGACTCATTTGGATCATTTTTGCATTTTTTATGAATTAAACAAACTGACCAAAATAATTGAAATATAAAAAGAAAATGGAGGGAAACGAAATTATTTGAATAAACTCAGAAAAAACCACAACCATTGGATCTGGCGCGCATCTCAAATCCACGGTCCAGATTCAAACAGATGAAACGCTGCGTTTCATTAAACCCAGTCATCACACACAGTCAGCTTCAACGCACGCGTGGCTTGGTCAAATATCCACGCAATGTACACATGGCCTCCTACGTCATCTAAACCCTAAACACACGCAGACGCCGGAGCTCCGCTCCGGTCGTCTTCTCCAGTGAGCCCTATGGTGGCGCCTCCACAAAATTTTCCAGAATTTCCCCAGGCTTACATCATTCCACTCGGTTTTCCACGCTGGTTCCAAATCTCCACTTAGTTTCTCCTAATTCCTCCTAGGTTTTTCAAATCGAAGAGAGAAAGTTTCTAGATCCAAACTTCCATTCAACACTACATCCTTAACACTCACTCATTCCCAATTCTAAGCATATGTACATGATCTACACATCACGATCTACAAGTATATGATCAAAAAATAGCAAAAGGAGAGATCGAAAATTGCATTACCTGGAAATGAAGACCTCTGAAACCGCGATCTCTCAAGCTCTACTGCTCCAGATCAACCTCCTTGAACTTCCTTTGAAGCTTTGTGCAAAAAGCAATGGCTGAAACCACTTGAATATGCTTCAATTTCCAAATTCCATCAACATGAGAATGTACATGAACTGCTCGAATTCTTGAGGTATCGCACCAAACAGTGAATGATTCTTGATCAGTGAAGCATGAGGATTAAGAATATGTAAGAATATTTGAGGCTTGTGTGGAGAAAAATCAAATTTGATTGAGAGAAAATATTGGAGAGACTGTTGAATTCTAGATCTGAAATGGTTGTTCTGGCAGTTATGAATAGGGTTTTCCTATTTATATTCCTTGTTAATGACACTGATAATCACATTAGCCTTGTACTAATCATGATTAGTGAGTTATGAAGCCAATTGCAAAAAATGAAAATTAAGCTCCCATGGCCATAATGCACGTGTGATCTCCCATGCTAGGGCTTTAATTCACTTAAGAACAACCAAGGGTCAAGATTTGAGGATTATTTTGCTTACATCTCAAGCCAAAAATGAATGGTGAAGATTTACTTCAAAATGAACATGTGTGAAATAATGAACATTTGACCATGATTCCTTTGCACAATTGAGCCAAATGATGTTACTTTGAGATGCCTTGAACATGAGAAGCACTTTGCAAAAAGAATGAACCAATTTGAAGCATTACATCAAAAGTTATGCCATTTTGAATTTCCATGCACACTTTGTGATCAAGTGACCATAACTCCTCAACCATTCATCATATGGACATGAATTAGGACTTTTTGGAAAAGGGAGACAAAAATATACAACTTTCATGTTCACCAAAAATCCATTTGAAACTTCTTTGACATTGACAAGTCAAGTTGAATGTGGACCAAAACTTGCCAAATTTGGAAACTTTGATTTATAGGTCATTTTCCATTTTTAGTAACTTTTGCCATGACCTTTGAATCTTCAAGATGTATGTATAGAATGATGAATAGACCCCATTTGAACATGATTGAGGTGTCTCAACTCATTTCCCCATCTCATAGCCCTCGGTTGACTGCACAATTGACTTTTGGTCCTCAGATGACCTTGAAATGTCTTGATTAACTTGAGCCTCTACCACTTGGTGAAATTGCTTCAAAATGAAAACCTAGCTCATGTAGTCTCCTTATAATAATCATGTGATCCTCATCCCAAGAAAATACCTCATCTCTTGCACAAAGGATCTTCTTGAAGCTCTTGACCTGGTGATTGCTTAAGCTACAAACAAAAGATGTTAGTGACATATTTTTGTGTTTTTGGTTAGTAAATAAAACAAGAAAAGCAATGATATACTATTCAAGCATGCTTGGTGATCTCAAACCACTCACAAGAGATCCCTACCCAAAGGGAAAGGGAGCCAAGATGCTCAACGATCCTTGAGGCTATGCAATGCAATGTTATGATGTCATGAGGGATCTTAGGGACAAAATTGGGGTCTTACAGATGCCCCTATTTAAGGTCATTCTAGCCGGAAAAGTGAAGGTTAAAATCTTCGTCTCGAAGAGGTAGAATGGGCTTAAATAATAATAAAGAGACAGATTTTGGTCCCTAAGAGACCTCATAATGCAAATGTATGTATGCAAAACAAACAAACTCTGTGGGGATATGTGTCCACAAAGAAGAAAAGACATCCGGAGAAATTGACAATCCATATGAGTAATACACTCACTAGGGATAGAGACTCTAGGGACTCTCATAGGGATAAGAAGAAGAATAAAAAAAAAAAAAAAGTGTGAGCAGGTCACGACTTGAAACTTGGGGAACAGAATCCCAAAGGGAGTAAACCCAATGGAAGGACATCGAGCTGACTCGAAGGTGCATGTGTTGGGGAAGATGCCAACACAACAAAAGGCGATCCACAACAGATACCTCGCAGGGGATGTCTAAAAAGACTCTCCTGGGGAAGCAGCGGGATGAGGTGTTACCGGTTACTGGGTAACAAGCTCGATAAGACATGTGATCTGATCACCGGTATAAGGGTGAGAGAACAACAAGCTCGGGAAGAATGAATATCTAAGACCGGTATAAGGGTGAGAGATATCAATCAACCAAATCATCTGAGGAAGACCTAAAAGGTATATCTCAACTCAGGAAAATCTGACTCCACAGGGGACCAAAGTCATAATAGGGAGCCGAAGGAAAAAAAACACCAGGGATACCGGTTACTGGGCATATAATAGGTGACCAACCAAAGCATGAATTGGGGAATATTCCCAAAACACTCATCATCCAAAAAGAGGGCAGAACGTAAACTCGATTTTGGGATAGACATTCGATTCCAAAACAGGGATACGAATCTTACTCGACTGGGGAAGAACAAAAGGCTTCGACCAAAGAGTGCATGAGATATATTATCTATTACCGTCGGAACGTAGATAATATACTCGCATGGAAGATTATCCACAACCGGTTACTGGGTTAATAAAGGATAAATCGACCGACAGAGAAAAGCATCGGGATACCAAAACTAGGTATATAATGATGACCAAACAAGGGGAGCACCAAACATCACCGGCAAACGGTAAATGAAAGAGGACCCGATCGGGATAAAATTGCTTAATCAGAGCAATTATCCAAAAGAAGGAGGGAATATCAATACCGAATATTGGATAATGATAACCGTCAAAGAGGGGATTACATCTACCGGATACTAGGTAGAAAACCACGGAAGAGTAACCGTCATCAACTAGGACGAACAACAATGGTTAACTCTGCAAATGGGGAAAATAAGGTTTATAACTACCGGTATAAGGGTAGAAAACCACAAACTCCGCTGAGGATAAGGTGAATAATTATTGATTACTGAGCAATTATTCATTTACCACAGGGAAACACCAGAGACAGTCACAAGAGGCCAATTTAGGATCAAACCAAAAAGGCAAACTGAATCGAGACTCATCCTAATGAGGATATAACTCAATAGGGGAACCCATCCCAATATATGTGTTGGGAGGAAGCAGAAACAACCGTCGTCCACGAGGATATAACTCAGTGGGGAATATGGCAGGAAAGATAAACACTTTCTGCTTAAAGGGGCTGACTCTATATTGAGGGATCAGACACCGACATCTGCTTGGGAAATGTATTACTAACTAGCAGAGAATAACAAACAATAGATATATGGCAAAAAATGAAATATGAATATCCAAATGTTTGAAGGTTATATGCACATATGCGTGATTTATGTATGATGAATGCTGACAAACAGACATTCTAACACAAACAGCTCCAAAGGAAAAGGCACACAGCCGTCCGGTACTACATCTCAAGGGAGGAAGCCCAAAATTCCAATGGAGAGTATCCAATCTGCCGGGGAATTAGAGATACCAGGAAATCACAAAATCTCTGGGGGATGAATCATCAGTCAATCCGGCTGGGGAAAAAAGTTCATTGCACAGGCAGAAACTGCCACAAAAGCAACTCTACTGGGGAATCCATCTGAGGGAGATAAGGGGGAACTGGTGATCCGACACCAAGTACCAAACTCACCAAGGAAATCACACCTGTTGAGGAGAAAAGATCGCTCTTTCGATTAAGGGGAGAGTGGTGAACATCTCAACAAGCATACCACTCAGGGATGAACCATAAAAGGGGCTTCGGAGGAAGAAGATACAGTCATGCCAGGGATATGAACAAATGTCTTACCTTGTTGGGGATCATACCACCCTTGGGAGAGCACTGAGGATCTCCTAAGTATCCTTTTGTCATTGTGAATGTTCACTTTGTTTAAAAAACAAGTTATGAAAAATTCATTTATTCAAAACAATGATATTTTCTCAACTAAAAAATGCAAAACATTTGTTGAAATAGAAGCAAATAAGAGTGCAAATAATTGGATAAAAGGCTCAAATTCGTTTGATGGAATGGTAGCCTGCAAATGGCAAGACCCCATAGATTTTTTTACAAGTTTGAGTGATATATATTGGAAAAGGGCTACATTGAACATAATGACCATTTCTCCACCAATTCTGAATTCGATGTATTCGAAGCTTTGGTTGATGACGAATGAACAAGAATCTCTGACGGATGACAATTGTAGAACACAGTCTTGTCAGGATGCAGTTACTTGCCAAATCCCTAATTTTTGCCTAGATTGCCCCAGGATGAGGTACTCAATCTAGCGGGATACATATATTCCTTTTTTATGTCTCTAACTTTTGCCTGGATCGCCCTTTCGGGTTTTCAATCCACCGAGACGCTCATTTTTGCCTAAGCCGCCCTTTCGGGTTTTCAACTTAGAGAGCTATTCTGTTTTTATTTTAGGCGAAGTATTTCTTGACTGCATCTGAATTCACAGGACGAGTGAAATCCTCCCTATCCATAGTTGTAAGTATCAAAGCACCGCCTGAAAAGGCTCTCTTAACAACATATGGACCTTCATAGTTTGGAGTCCACTTGCCCCTGGAATCGGGCGCGAAAGACAAGACCTTCTTGAGCACGAGGTCACCCTCTCGGAACACACGAGGCTTGACCTTCTTATCAAAAGCTTTCTTCATCCTTTGTTGATACAACTGTCCATGGCACATGGCAGTCAATCTCTTTTCTTCTATCAAATTCAGCTGGTCATAACGACTCTGAACCCATTCAGCATCAGTCAACTTGGCTTCCATCAAGACTCTCATTGACGGGATCTCCACCTCTACTGGGAGTACAACCTCCATGCCATAAACAAGAGAGAAAGGGGTTGCCCCTGTTGAAGTGCGGACAGATGTACGATATCCATGCAAAGCAAATGGTAGCATCTCATGCCAATCTTTGTACGTAACAACCATCTTTTGGATAATTTTCTTGATATTCTTATTAGCAGCTTCAACAGCCCCATTCATCTTGGGTCTATAGAGAGGAGAATTATGGTGTGCAATCTTGAACTCACTACACAACTCTTTCATCATTTTGTTATTCAAGTTAGATCCATTATCAGTAATGATCTTATCTGGCACACCATAACGGCATATGAGTTGATTCTTGATAAACTTCACGACCACCTGCCTGGTCACATTTGCATATGATGTCGCTTCAACCCACTTAGTGAAGTAATCAATTGCTACGAGAATAAACCTGTGTCCATTGGACGCTTTCGGCTCAATCATGCCAATCATGTCAATTCCCCACATAGAGAAAGGCCATGGTGATGAAATTACATTCAGAAGTGTCGGGGGAATATGAATCTTATCCGCATAAATCTGACACTTATGGCATTTCTTTACATATTTGCAGTAGTCAGACTCCATTGTCAGCCAATAGTAGCCTGCTCTCAACATCTTTCTAGCCATGGCATGTCCATTGGGATGGGTACCAAATGAACCTTCATGGACCTCAGTCATCAACAGGTCTGCTTCGTGTCTATCCACGCATCTGAGTAGAACCATTTCAAAATTTCTCTTATAAAGCACTTCGCCATTGAGGTAGAAACTGCCTGACAATCTTCTCAAAGTCTTCCTATCTTTCACAGATGCCCCAGGCGGATAAACCTGGTTCTGGAGGAAGCACTTGATGTCATAATACCATGGTTTATCATCCTTCACTTCTTCAACTGCAAATACATGAGCTGGTCTATCCAAGCGCATCACGGTGATATTGGGAACTTCATTCCACAGTTTAACCACAATCATCGAAGCTAACGTAGCAAGAGCGTCTGCCATCCGATTCTCATCTCGAGGAAGATGATGGAAGTCAACCTCAGTAAAGAACGTTGAAATCCTCCTCGCGTAATCCCTATATGGAATAAGACCAGGCTGATTCGTCTCCCATTCACCCTTGATCTGATTGACAACGAGGGCCGAATCACCATAAACATCAAGATGTTTGATCCTTAGATCAATGCATTCTTCCAATCCCATAATACAGGCCTCGTACTCAGCCATATTATTCGTGCATTTGAAAGTTAGCCTTGCTGTAAAAGGAATATGTGTGCCCTGAGGAGTAATAATTAATGCCCCAATACCATTTCCGTACTGATTTACAGCGCCATCAAATACCATACTCCATCTGGAACCAGGCTCTGACCCTTCGTCGAGTGTAGGCTCATCACAATCTTTCATCTTCAAATACAGAATCTCCTCATCTGGGAAGTCATGCTGAACTGACTGATAATCCTCAATAGGCTGATGTGCCAAGTGGTCAGCCAAGATACTACCTTTAATAGCCTTCTGAGCTCGATACTCAATATCATACTCAGATAACAACATCTGCCAACGGGCAATCCTCCCGGTTAAAGCAGGCTTCTCAAATATATACTTGATTGGATCCATTCTGGATATCAACCAAGTTGTATGATTTATCATATACTGGCGTAAACGCTTAGCGGCCCAAGCCAAAGCACAACATGTCTTCTCAAGCATTGAGTATCGAGACTCACAATCAGTGAACTTCTTACTTAGGTAGTAAATAGCATACTCTTTCTTCCCTGATCCGTCTTGCTGACCAAGTACACAACCCATCGAGTCTTCAAGAATTGTCAGATACATGATCAATGGTCTCCCTTCCACAGGCGGGGACAGAATCGGAGGCTCGGACAGGTACTCTTTAATACTATCGAAAGCTTTCTGGCAATCCTCGGTCCAATCATGAGACTGATCTTTCCGGAGGAGCTTGAATATTGGCGCACATGTGGCAGTCATGTGGGATATGAACCTGGAAATGTAATTCAAGCGGCCAAGAAAACCTCAGACTTGCTTTTCAGTTTTGGGCGCGGGCATCTCTTGTATTGCTTTGACCTTTGCAGGATCAACCTCAATACCTCTTTCACTAACAATGAAGCCCAATAACTTGCCAGAACAGACTCCAAATGTACACTTGTTGAGATTCAGACGAAGCTTGAACTTCCTCAAACGCTGAAAAAGCTTCAACAAGTGCTCTACATGTTCAACTTCCGTTCTTGACTTAGCAATCATATCATCAACATATACCTCAATCTCCTTGTGCATCATATCATGAAACAAGGTAGTCATAGCTCTTTGATACGTGGCTCCGGCGTTCTTCAAACCGAAGGGCATCACTCGATAACAGAATGTTCCCCAAGGTGTGATGAATGTTGTCTTCTCCATATCCTCGGGTGCCATCTTAATCTGATTATATCCGGAAAATCCGTCCATAAATGAGAAGACTTTGAATTTAGCTGTATTGTCTACCAACATATCAATATGTGGTAGAGGGAAATCATCTTTCGGACTAGCTTTATTCAAATCTCTATAATCCACACACATCCGGACTTTTCCGTCTTTCTTAGGCACGGGCACAATATTGGCCACCCATTGAGGATATGTAGAAGTCACCAGAAACCCCGCATCAATTTGCTTATGAACTTCCTCTTTGATCTTCACTGCCATATCAGGATGAGTTCTTCTGAGCTTCTGCTTCACAGGCACGCACTCAGGCTTCAAAGGTAGGAAATGTTGCACAATATCAGTATCTAGACCAGGCATGTCTTCATACGACCAGGCGAAGGCATCAACGTATTCTCGTAGCAATTCAATCAACCCCTTCTTAACATATTCTTCCAAGAGTGCCCCAATCTTTACTTCTCGCACACAATCCTCAGACCCCAAGTTGATTGTTTCTAGATTCTCAAGATGCGGCTGAATGATCTTCTCTTCATGCTCAAGTAGACGGGTAATCTCATCAAGAGTCTCTTCAACATCATCTTCCTCTGCCTCAAATACAGGGAATTCAAAATTGGGAGATGGCGTTGGGTCATTATGTTCAATGGGTTTGATCAACCTGCATAATGATTTTGGATATGAAAAGCTTTTAGAAATCAAACAAGGCAAATCATTATGTAGATGAAAAGATTGATTTTATTCTATTTTTAGGGTTTTATGTGATCACCAATTTCATGCAAAAACGAAAAGGGAAAATAATTGGAAAAATAAACATTTAACATGAATTTATTGAATGAAAATATCATTGTATTTATGTTGCCAACAATGTCATCACTGCCCCTTTTGGCATGGGAGAAGGGTTTTTTAAACAAAGTGATCATTACGTTGACTTGTGGATAACTGTAGGAATATCCACAACGACCCAATTGTTGCAGACCCCTCCAGGGATGATGAAATTGTTAGAATCCTCTGTATCTTCTTCCAAAACAGTAGCAACTTCTTCCTCCTGACCGGTGTGGATAAAACCTCCACTCTTGAACAACCCTTTCTCATTGAAAACCCCGGAAGAAAAGCCTATGCCAGCCCGAGACTTATCGTCTTCCAGCTCAATCATTTTTCCTAGACCATCAATTACACCACACTCAATGGCCAACTTCGCATCTCTATAGGAAGTAAATGAAGGAGTTCTCTTCTCAACAGGCTCAGCTATAGATAAAGCTTGGAAAGGAGTTCCAACTTCATCCTCAGCATCTATGTATGAGAAGGAAGACAAGTGGCTAACCAGGAGAGCCTTTTCTCCCCCTACCACTACCAATTTCTTATTTTTCACAAATTTCAGCTTCTGGTGTAGGGTGGATGTCACGATGCCAGCCTCATGAATCCATGGTCTGCCTAAGAGACAACTATAGGATGGGTGGATATCCATAACCTGGAAGGTAATTTGGAAATCGCTTGGTCCAATCTTGATTGGGAGATCAACTTCCCCAATCACAGTCTTACGCGACCCATCAAAAGCTTTCACAACTACTCCACTCTGCCTCATGGGAGGCCCTTGATATGACAGTTTTGAAAGAGTGGATTTAGGAAATACGTTCAGGGATGACTCAGTGTCCACCAACACATTGGACATGGCATCGTTTTTACAATTCATGGATATGTGTAAAGCCAAGTTACGGTCTCTTCCCTTCTCAGGGAGATCAGAGTCACAGAAACTCAAATTGTTACAAGCGGTAATGTTTGCAACAATGCTATCGAACTGTTCTATTGTGACATCATGATCTACATATGCCACATCCAAAACTTTCTGCAGAGCCTCTCTATGTGGTTCTGAATTCAGGAGTAATGATAACACGGATATCTTGGATGGCGTTTGTAGAAGCTGGTCTACAACATTGTACTCACTTTTCTTGATGAGCCTTAGCATCTCATCACAGTCTTCTTTCACATTGCCGCTTGGGCCGACAGAAGTAGGAGTTTTTAGTACAGAGGAGGGCTTAACAACAGGTGCCGGATTCGAGGTGCTTACAACATTCCCAATCGGGCGTTCAACAAAATCAGCCTTAGCCTGGGGCTTCGGTGGTGCTGAAAACACACGACCGCTGCGGGTCAAACCACTTACGTCAGCAATACTCACAACAGAGGAGGAAGGCAAAGGCATTTCTTTCCCATCTTCTACAGCAAAAACGTTGTAACGAAAGGGAATTGCCTTTTCGGACGAGTAAGGCACAGGACCAGTAGGCTTAATGCTCAAGGAAGGAGAAACCTTCTGCTTGCTACCATTGTATTTGATGATAACAGGTTCGAGCATCCGGAATACTGGGGAAATCACGTTGACCTCAGGTTGATCCTCATCAACATTCCTATTCTAGAGAATCTCAATGACTCCTTCATCCAGCATTTCCTGGAGATCTTTGCGCACCTGGCGACAACCCAATCGGTTAACAGAGCAGACTCGACATCTATCATGATCGTGTTCATAGTGACTATACTCGCATAGCAAGCGATGCATTTCAACCAACGATTGTCGAATATGACTGACATATTTGACCTTGTACTTGCCAGGGCAACCCTGGACCATGTTAACAGATTTCCCATGCTCGGGCAATGGGTTCTTCTTCACATTAGGACCTACATCCTCAAAACACAGGATACCACACCTCACAAGGTCTTGAACCTTGGTCTTCAGAGGATAGCAATTCTTCTTGTCGTGGCCGGGAGCACCAGAGTGGTATACACAATGCAATTCAGGCTTATACCACCACTAAGGGTTAGCAGGTATAGCTGATGGGTCTCTCAGAGTAATCAACTTCCTCTCTATCAAAGAGGGATATAGTTCTGCGTATGTCATCGGAATCGGATCAAAAGTGACCTTTTTCCTCTCGTAACTCGTGCTGGTTTGATTACTGTTTCGAGGCTGATAGGCCTGCTGTTGCGGACGGTGCTGTTGTTGTTGATATTGCTGAGGTGATTGTTGATTATTGCTATGTTGCTGATATTGTTGATTGTCTCTGAAAACAGGTGCTATGTGAGCCACCTGGTGCTAGTTACCGGTAGGACGTACGGTCTTCCTCCTCACAGAGGGTCTTCTAGGTTTCACATGGGAGGTCACAACATGTGCCTCTCCATCTTTCTTCTTCGCAAACGCCCCATAACGTTTGGCAGAAGAGCCTTCTTCCTTGGTTAGACGCCCTTCTCTAACCCCTTCTTCTAACCGCATCCCCATATTCACCATCTCGGTGAAGTCAGAAGGAGCGCTAGCAACCATCCGCTCATAATAGAATGAACTCAAGGTCTTCAGAAAGATCTTGGTCATTTCCTTCTCTTCTAGCGGAGGCACGATCTGTGCTGCCACCTCTCGCCACCTCTGGGCATACTTTTTGAATGTTTCCTTGTCCTTCTAGGACATGGCCCTCAATTGATCCCTATCGGGAGCCATATCCACATTATACTTGTACTGCTTGACGAAGGCCTCGCCAAGGTCGTTGAAGGATCGAATGTTCGCACTGTCCAGCCCCATATACCAGCGCAGAGCGGCACCGGACAGACTGTTCTGAAAGTAGTGGATGAGTAATTGGTCGTTATTAGTTTGAGTTGACATCTTCCTGGCATACATGACCAGGTGGCTGAGAGGATAGGTGTTCCCCTTGTATTTTTCAAAGTCAGGGACCTTGAATTTCACAGGGATCTTCACATTGGGAACCAAGCATAATTCGGCAACAGACTTGCCAAAGAGATCATTTCCTCTAAGAGTCTTCAATTCCTTGCGAAGCTCAAGAAATTGGTCGTTCACAGCGTCCATCTTCTCATGGACATCTGGGCCCTCAGATGGCTCAGAATGATAGATGGTGTCGTCTACCCTAGGCATGGTATGCACGACGGGCGGAGGAACAACAAGGACCGGGCTAGATGCCGGCATAGAAGCAAAAGTTGGAGCAAGGCCCTCAGGCATGAAATTGGGAGGCATCCCCCACGGGAATCCGGTTGGCATAGAGGCTGGAGCAAAATGTGCACTGACTGCAGGTACAGTTGAGGAGACAATCTCAGAGATGACTGTCCTCTGGGGAGGAGTTGAAGGTGTTGGAGAAGATTGGCTCTGGGCAGCCAGGAATGATTCCATCAAAGCACTCAGTCTAGCGACTTCTTCTTTGAGTTCACGGTTCTCTTGCTCTAGATGATCCATCAGTCTTGAAGAGTTGGCTCTAGTGTAGTACTGGTGAGTCAGCTTGTCTTCAAAATAAATGAAGAAAACAGAGTTAGACCACAAGACCAGAAGCCGGGAACAAAACCTGCTTATGCATATGATGCATGCAATGCTTGTGCATATGATTTATTTTTTATATTTTAAAGGAACTCTAGGGTTTTATTTGCAAATTTTGGAAATATTTATCACATATGGAAATATCTCATCAAATAATATCAGGGAAAAGAAGTACAACATTTGTCAATCATATACAAGAGAAAAGGAAAATAATCATCCTATGGATCCCTAGGAACAATCATCTAAAGCTCGGGACACAGGAAGATAGGATGCATGAAGTCTCTTCACCTCCTTCTCGTAAGCTGCCTCCATATCTGCCTTTTCCTTGGCGAGTCGGTCGTACTTCCTCTTCCAAAACCGGGAAGACTGAGGAAGTAGAGAAGTCCATGCATCATTAGGATCATCAATAACCTGATGCTCAAGAAACTCTATCAAAGCGTCCTTCTCCTTAATCTGCTGAAGCAACTCTTCCGTTTCACGGATCCAGGCACATGATAGGTCTTCGTCTCTCAACTCCTCTACTCCTTGGTTAGGGAGGGTTGAAGGTCCAGCCATAACCAAAGGTGTAGGTCTCGGATATTCGTAAGGCATGAGATACTCAGATGCTCTCTTCCTTACCCAAGCAGTGTAAGGCTCCAAAGCGATGCAATTCTTAGGACCCAACTCCTTCCTTCCTTTCTTATGAACCTTGCGCCAAGCGCGAACCATTCTACCCTTCAAGCCTTGGGGATCTTTACCCTCCTAAAAGAACACACCCTTTAACAGAATGTTATTAGGTTTATCCTTTAGGGGGAACCCAAGCTGACGACGTGCTAAAACAGGGTTGTAGTTAATCCCACCACATGTACCAAGAAAAGGTACATTGGAGAATTCACCACAAGAGTCAATAATCTGCACACTATCATACACACGGTTATACCAAGAGATATCATCATTAGTGAGAGACATAAGTCTCGTGGACCACCGTAGACATCTCTTGTTCTCCTTGAAGGCGACCGTCTAAGGTAAGTGAGAAATAAACCACTTATACAACAGAGGAAAACAACACACAATGGCACCACCACCCTTTGCATTCCTCATATGCAAAGAGAAATAGGTATCACCCAACAGAGTCGGAACGGGATTGAGAGAGGAGAAGATCCTAATAGCGTTCACATCCACAGACTTGTCGATGTTGGGGAACAATACCAACCTATAGATGAGAAGTACAAATATGGCTTCAAAGGCATCTTCACTCATGGCCTTCCCATAAACAGTAGCTTGAGCAATGAGGAACTCAGAAGGGAGACCTTGAATTCCACCTTTGGTAGTCATATGAGCACCAATCAGAGATTCATCTATGTGCAACATGTCAACTATCTCTTGAGAAGTAGGAATACTCTCCAAGCCACTGAACGACAACTGGTCTAGAATAGGTATACCCACGAGATAAGCATACTCCTCAAGGGTAGGCAAAAGCTGGAAGTCCGGAAATGTGAAGCAACGGTACAAGGGATCATAAAACTGCACCAATACGCTCATCAACCCTTCATCCACCTGAGTAGTCAGAAGAGGAAGAAGCTTCCCAAAGCGAGCCTTGAAACCCAAAGGATCTAATACATAGGATGTCAGATTCCTTAACTCTTTCAAATCTGGCTGTCTGAAGCTGTACTTCTTTGTATTCCTTCTTTGTCTTTCCATGTCTGAAAATTTTGCAAATAAACCCCTTAAGTTCCTTGAAAATTTCTTTTATTATTGATGATATGGATGCAAATGAGTGCATGAATGCATGAATGCAACAATCACACTCAAGGATCAAGCAAAGCACACCAAACAAAGGTCATGGGATGAATCATATCATCCTTAATATCAATCATCCATTTTGGTGGATTATGGTTTACACCTTATCAACACCCAAGTTCCATTGATAATAAGGATGTATGAAAGGATCAACCATGAATCAAGGGTTTGTTGCAAGTCACGAGCATGGGGTTTAGGTTAAGAACCACCCAAAGGGAATGTACTATGGTTTAAACCTGCCAAACATGTTCTACAAGAGGTTCCCATAGTCATCATCCCATCTTTCGGATATTATCGGAGAAACGACTACTCGTATTCCAAAAATATTCTCAAGAGAGACTCTTATGAGTGTAGTATCGCATAACAATCGTATCAAATCTTACACTTGAACGACTTTCGCACTACATCCTAAAAATAGGCCAAGATGGGCTTGGTAAACTAAGGTCCTTGGCTTCTAAGGTCTATATTGGAAAGAGTAATGTCTAACCACAACTTACTTGTGTGACATTATTGATCCCAACATGACCTCCACCAAGTGAATGGACTTGCAAGTCAACTTGCTAAGGAATAACTCCACACAAGTCAACAAGACTACGCCATTCTCCTATCCTAAGTGCACTCGAGTCCGGGTATAGAACTCATCTCACAAAGATCACCAAGCATACAAGGAATTAATATCAAGCAAATCAATCATTACATACAATACAGTAATCCCAAATTGCACAAAAATATGTCACAAAACAATACAATACAACAAGAATGAAAAGTTGGCAAAACCCACTAGGCAAATCCCCAGCAGAGTCGCCACTTTTCTGTAGCGGGGTATTCGTTACCATTGGAGATATTGACTAAATCCAAGGTAAATCATACAAGTCGAGTTGCCACCGCACTTCTATTTATCCAAAGGAATGGCTAGAAAGCGAACAAAAACCTAATAGTTTCAACAAAAACTAATAAAAGAAACAGAGATCTGGGTAAGGGGGTTGGTTATGCAATGGGAAGGTGTTAGGCACCCAAAACATCCTAGGTACTCCTAGGGAGCCCTTTTCATACTTGTTGTAAGGTAGTTTGTCTTGTGAAAATTTTATTTGTGCAAACATGATTGAAGAGATGAGAAGAGAATGTACAAGTTATTTACATTTTGTGTTTGGATGGATAAACCCATTTCCTACGTACCATCTTATAAAAAGATTAGGATCAAAACCTCGTAGTTCGGGGTAAAAATCTCAAAACAAGTTGGTGAATTGATTGGTCCAAAAGCCTTAAGGTCTTTTGTTATCAAAGGGAGAAAACTCAACCAAACCACAAATCCACCATGTGAGGATAGCTTCAACATGCTAATGAGGGGTTAACCCTATAATAAGCATGGAAGACTCATTGTCCACCACTAAGGATATAGGTGAGTATTACATCTACCACAAGGATAACTCAAACCTAATAGCTAAAGGTTATGGAAAATTTTGATTAAGAAAGTGGCCATTGGAACCACAAAAGGGAAATTTGAATGGGTTATATTTACCAATTAGAAGTATATACAAAAGTAGTCAAAGTTGACTTAAAGATTCAATTCAAAATGAGTGTTATGAAAAGAAAGTTTGAAAATCAAAAGCATAAGGCTTAGGTTTCTAATGTTGAAAACAAAGGTTAAATGTTT
Source organism: Lathyrus oleraceus (assembly GCF_024323335.1). Taxonomy (NCBI): domain Eukaryota; kingdom Viridiplantae; phylum Streptophyta; class Magnoliopsida; order Fabales; family Fabaceae; genus Lathyrus; species Lathyrus oleraceus. The sequence goes on along the minus strand of NC_066584.1, from coordinate 46,067,686 downwards.
GCACAAAAAGGGTTTTGGCTTGGGTTAGAGTGGAGAGATGAAGAAGAAGGGCCAAGTCCTAAGGAAAACAAAAAGATGAGGGATAAGAAATGAAACCACACTAGGAGTTCCTCTCTTGAGATCATATTGATGATCCAAGTAGCTCCCATCCTTTGGAATGAGCAAGCACAAAGTATAAGCAAATCAAACAAGTCTCATAAGAGATCCTCAATGTATCTTGTATCTTCTACTTGGATGAACATGGTAATGATCCTCTAATTAAGCTCAAATGGAAACTCCTAGTTCAAGAGAACACACATCAAAAGTTCCATGGGGTAAATCACTCTCCTAACCAGAGACCAGGGAAACGACAAACTAATAGGGAGATTAAGACTCAAGCCTAATAGTTGTCATGCAATCAACATCCCTAAGTTGAGGTCTCTAACAAGAACTTAACTCACAAGTAAACAAACATCACACACTATATCCATACAAGAGGCTCAAACAATGGGTGGGCTTTAGTCAAGAGGGGTCATGTCAACCTCGACAAACAAGCCAAACTGTAAAGGTAATCTGTAGCTCTTAACCACTAACATTGAACGTTAGGGTGAAGCTGATCAAATCGGTAATGAGGATGAGACCTCATGCTCTTAACCCTGGCTAGGGTGAGCTCATGACAAAGAAAACATGGGGATCCAGAAAGTGGGATCCTTTTCCACTTGACAGACTCTGGACAAAGATCTGGGGCACATGTTCAGAAGCCTCAGCACGTAGTGCGAGCATAAAGAATGACACATTGAATAACGGGGGATTGGCTACTAATCCCTTTTATCCGTCAATTGCCTCTTCTCTTGGAGGTCTTATCAAATATAACACATGCCTCTTCTTGGAGGTCTTTGAGCACAATTTTAAACAAACACAAACAGAGCCTCTGAAGGAGGACTTGCCAGCAAAATGCCTGCAAAAAAGGTGACAGGACTTCAGACTACATGAAGTAAGAAGCTAACTACCTGAGTGGTGTCAACCACAATCCAATGCTCATGCAAGAGCTAAAGCAAGCAAGCAACTAAGGTACCTGTACAAATACTAAACAGTTAGTACTTCAGTCATAAAACCAGCAGACAAACAGTGAAACCCTCTAACAGTTACACAATTCAATGCATAAGTGCCCTAGCACTCAAATGAGCTCATGAGTTCACCATATCAATTAAAACCCTACAAAACAAAAATAGGTCAGTACTCAATGCATTTGCATCTCACAAGGAGAGAATAAACCCAACCATCAATGATGAGTATCCAATCCTGAAACAATAGACAAAGTTAGTCTATATACATACAATCAACACAACAAAGCATAAAAAACCAATGGAATGAGATGAATCAATGATCACAAGCCTTAAACAGAACCATATGAACCCCTAAACACCAATCACCATGGCCAAAGATCCACCATACTCCAAATATCATTCAAATGCTTCAAAAAGCCTAAAAAATATGCACAAAATGAGCTTCCAACTTAGAAAATTCATACTAAATCATAAATGCATGCAATGACTTTGAGATTTTTTGTATACGTTTGTCATGCCATGAATGTTCAACATGCAAAAAATCAAGTCCAGAATGATGCAAATGCTATGTGAACAAAAATGCACCAATTCAATATCAAAAATGTGACACAAATTGTCACACTTTTCTCTATGTGTCAAAAATGATGATAATATGTGAGAAAAAATCCAAACCAGTGACCAATAATTCATGTCATATATGAATGTCATGTATGCAAAAGAGTGGATCAAATGGCTCAAAAATGAGGATTTCACAATGCATTGAATGCACTAGGTCAATTTGGCATAACATCAATTCAAAAATTCCCATCTAAAAATCCAGACATCAACATTTCATGAATTTAGAACCATAAAAAAGTAGACACCAATACAAAACTATGAAAAAAAATTGGGACTCATTTGGATCATTTTTGCATTTTTTATGAATTAAACAAACTGACCAAAATAATTGAAATATAAAAAGAAAATGGAGGGAAACGAAATTATTTGAATAAACTCAGAAAAAACCACAACCATTGGATCTGACGCGCGTCTCAAATCCACGGTCCAGATTCAAACAGATGAAACGCTGCGTTTCATTAAACCCAGTCATCACACACAGTCAGCTTCAACGCACGCGTGGCTTGGTCAAACGCGCTCTCATCCAATCAAATATCCACGCAATGTACACATGGCCTCCTACGTCATCTAAACTCTAAACACACGCAGACGCCGGAGCTACGCTCCGGTCGTCTTCTTCGGCGAGCCCTACGGTGGCGCCTCCACAAAATTTTCCAGAATTTCCCCAGGCTTACATCATTCCACTCGGTTTTCCACGCTGGTTCCAAATCTCCACTTAGTTTCTCCTAATTCCTCCTAGGTTTTTCAAATCGAAGAGAGAAAGTTTCTAGATCCAAACTTCCATTCAACACTACATCCTTAATACTCACTCATTCCCAATTCTAAGCATATGTACATGATCTACACAACACGATCTACAAGTATATGATCAAAAAATAGCAAAAGGAGAGATCGAAAATTGCATCACCTGGAAATGAAGACCTCTGAAACCGCGATCTCTCAAGGTCTACTGCTCCAGATCAACCTCCTTGAACTTCCTTTGAAGCTTTGTGCAAAAAGCAATGGCTGAAACCACTTGAATATGCTTCAATTTCCAAATTCCATCAACATGAGAATGTACATGAACTGCTCGAATTCTTGAGGTATGGCACCAAACAATGAATGATTCTTGATCAGTGAAGCATGAGGATCAAGAATATGTAATAATATTTGAGGCTTGTCTGGAGAAAAATCAAATTCGATTGAGAGAAAATTTTGGAGAGACTCTTGAATTCTAGATTTGAAATGGTTGTTCTGGCAGTTATGATTAGGGTTTTCCTATTTATATTCCTTGTTAATGACACTGATAATCACATTAGCCTTGTACTAATCATGATTAGTGAGTTATGAAGCCAATTGCAAAAAATGAAAATTAAGCTCCCATGGCCATAATGCACGTGTGATCTCCCATGCTAGGGCTTTAATTCACTCAAGAACAACCAAGGGTCAGGATTTGAGGATTATTTTGCTTACATCTCAAGCCAAAAATGAATGGTGAAGATTTACTTCAAAATAAACATGTGTGAAATAATGAACATTTGACCATGATTCCTTTGCACAATTTAGCCAAATGATGTTACTTTGAGATGCCTTGAACATGAGAAGCACTTTGCAAAAATAATGAACCAATTTGAAGCATTACATCAAAAGTTATGCCATTTTGAATTTCCATGCACACTTTGTGATCAAGTGACAATAACTCCTCAACCATTCATCATATGGACATGAATTAGGACTTTTTGGAAAGGGGAGACAAAAATATACAACTTTCATGTTCACCAAAAATCCATTTGAAACTTCTTTGACATTGACAAGTCAAGTTGAAAGTGGACCAAAACTTGCCAAATTTGGAAACTTTGAATTATAGGTCATTTTCCATTTTTAGTAACTTTTGCCATGACCTTTGAATCTTCAAGATGTATGTTTAGAATGATGAATAGACCCCATTTGAACATGATTGAGGTGTCTCAACTCATTTCCCCATCTCATAGCCCTCGGTTGACTGCACAATTGACTTTTGGTCCTCAGATGACCTTGAAATGTCTTGATTAACTTGAGCCTCTACCACTTGGTGAAATTGCTTCAAAATGAAACCCTAGCTCATGTAAGCTCCTTATAATAATCATGTGATCTTCATCCTAAGAAAACACCTCATCTCTCGCACAAAGGATCTTCTTGAAGCTCTTGACCTGGTGATTGCTTAAGCTACAAACAAAAGATGTTAGTGACATATTTTTGTGTTTTTGGTTAGTAAATAAAGCAAGAAAAGCAATGATATACAATTCAAGCATGCTTGGTGATCTCAAACCACTCACAAGAGATCCTTACCCAAAGGGAAAAGGGGCCAAGATGCTCAATGATCCTTGAGGCTATGCAATGCAATGTTATGATGCCATGAGGGATCTTAGGGACAAAATTGGGGTCTTACAGTGACTCAGTAGATCAAAGTTAACACGAGTTCATTTTCTAACAGGTGGTTGTCTCTTTACTTGAGAAGCCTGTTGAGATCCCTGATCAGAGTTAAATCATAAATCTTCAGCAAGTAAAGATCATTTCAGGTTGAAGACCAAAAGTCATGGGAGGTTTGTTACCCTTTCAAGGTGTAAGACTTAGTTAAAGAAGAAATTGAAACCCATTATGGGTTCAAGACTGGAAGTCATTGGAGGTTTGTTACCCTTTCTAGGTGGATGACTTGGTTAAAGAAGAAACTGAGACTCGTTTAAGGTTGAAGACCGGAATTCATGGGAGGTTTGTTACCCTTTCTAGGTGGAAAAGTTAGTTAAAGAAGAAAATGAGACTCGTTTAAGGTTGAAGACCAGAAGTCATGGGAGGTTTTTTTACCCTTTCTAGGTGGAAGACTTGGTTGAAGAAGAAATTGAGACCCGTTCCAGGTTAGCACTGGAAGTCATGGGAAGTTTGCTAACCTTTCCAGGTGGAAGACTTGATTAAATAAGAAACTAAGACCCGTTCTAGGTTGAAGACCAGGTGTCATTGGAAATTTGTTATCAATTTAAATCTTGTCACTGACTTATTCTATGAGTTGGCAGTATGTTCAGACCCTGTTTACTACTTTCAACTATGAGTTGGTAGTAATTCCTTTTTTGACTGGTTACTCAGGGTTTATCCCCCAGTAAGTTCAGTGTTTTTTCCTTGCTGCATATTCCTCAATGGAGTCTTCCACTGTCGTTTGCTATCTCTTTTTCTTATGGATGTGCTTTGGTTTTCTCCTTAGCATAAGCCTTCATTGTGTTGCGTTGTTCCCCAATGAGTTTTGTCTCCCTGTCAGACTCTCTTCAAGTTTTTCTCCAGCAGTATCGGATTTGCGGTTCGTTTATGCTGAGTGTGTCTCCCGCAGCGTCTTCCTCACGAAATCTGGGCATTTGCATTCATATCATAAGCATCGTGCGGCATCTTAGGACTAAAAATCGGGTCTTTTGTATTAAAGTGTCTTCAATCTTGTCGATATGAAGATTTCCAATCTTCATATCTCCGGATAGAACAAACTTAAACAGGGGCAACCGTTATACCTTAATTTTACTCCTAAGATTCCACCTATCATATCATTTGCATCTCAACCAAGATCACAAGCATGGTTTCCTCCTAACCTTCACCTCTTTGGGTTTGCCTTTGTGGGAGATCCTCAAACACCTTTTGTGTTTTCTTTTTACCCTTTTGCTTGCTTGCATTCTAACTTTGATAACCTTATTCAAATACAAATATATGTTATGTTTCCTTTTTCTTATTGTACAAGGTAGGGACTTGCAATCAAATAAGCAAGCTTGGTTTCTAAATTAGGGTTTTGATTCCCAAGGTCAAAGTTTGGTCAACATGTGGTCCACAAGATCCTTTACCTCAAGGCATGACCTATAATCTTAGATCATATTCATGTCAATCTTAATTCAACATCATTTGATTAAGAGAAGTTTAAGTTTGGTTCCTAATTTAAAAGTTGATTCAAGTATGGTTCATGTGTTTATTTCCATGGCATCTCCATCCAGTTCTCAAGCAATTATCAAGATTATTCAATGGACAATCTGAAGGAGAAAAGTGATCCAAAATGCAACGGAATTTAAAAAAATTCTCCTTTAGTGATCCTTACGAATGAGCATGATCAGTGATAGAATCGTTACCTCTTGTGGCGATTGAAACCTTTGGTGCAGATCTACAGAGCGATCATGAACATTGAATGGTGACAACGCCTCTACTCAGTCCACACGAACGGATTCCTTCAATCTCAGTGATAACTGCTACGAATGAAGGCTTTGAGTGTGAGAGAGAGAGAGAAACGAAATTATAACTGCACAAATACTTCTGCACAAGGGTTCTATTTATAGAACCACTTGTGTGGGATGCAAGCTAAAAATCCCACTTAAGTGTATGTGGCCCATATCTTATAATATGCCAAAATCACTTAAGCGCATGGTACCTTACCATATTTCGTATTCTACTTAAGTACACCGTACCTTACGATGTTCTATAATTCACTTAAGTGCACCGTACCTTATGGTGTTCCTTAGTTACTCTATCTCTCATCAATCCGTCCTTTTGTGTGTGACCCTGTAGGCTTTCGCGGCATTGGCAATTATATTAAATCACGTATTTAACATAATAAATAGTGAGCGGTATCTAGCAACACATCACTGCTACCCAAGACACGAAAATGTCATGTGATCTGACAAATCCTTTTGTGATAATACTTATGTACACAATTACCCTTTTGCCCTTATGTCTATATTGTACACAAGGCATAGACCGTGTCATCCTTGTCCAATTCAATATTGGGCCCGTAGACATTTATCCTGTTACGCATGATGGGCAAATTCCATCTAGGTCACTCATGTCCCTTAGCATGCTTCGTGAAGTACCCATCAACTGTCTTTATGGTCATCCAGTTATGAACAATGTTTGATCAGCAATAAGGCACTCGACTCTATATCTAGGGTCAATAGTGGTTTCAGGTCGAAGGGTGGTTACACCACTATCACCGTGAAAATAACTTATGACACTTTGCATAACATTTTATATAGTATTCTCATAGCGGGTTAATCCAGTATAAATATTACTCTTAATATTCATACTTATGTTTAAGACTTGATAACTCCTTGTCCATGATCCATGAGATGTGATCATCAGTCTATATACATAATAGTCTTAATGCTTTAATGTTATCCCACTTCACAACAAAGCTCGACTACGGATACTTTAAGAATATTGCCCTTATGTTTAATGGGATCTCATGATTAAGTCACACTTGATACATTAAATGGACTAGCTATTCTAGGGACTTTATTAAACAAACATAATAAAGAAAAAGCCTTTTATTATTAATAAATAATTTGATACAAGTACCAAAAGTATTGGCCTCTAGGGCTTACACCAACACAATCAAGTTTCTTTCATTTGGTATTCAAGTGTTCATCATTGGACCTTTGGATGCAAGCAATGGTAAGAAGTCACAATTTGGTACATGTTTGGTTGACCTAAAATCAAGTACGGAAATTCACTTGGTCCAAATACCATAACTCTCTCATTTATCAGCATTTTTGGAATCCACTTTAAGCCAAATGTCACATTTGAACTCCTATACAACTTTTCTTCAAGGATCAAACATAAATTTTGCCTTTAAGTCTATCAATTTTGGAATTTTCCAAGATGTCCATGTGTGCACAAAAGTAGGTCCAAGACATTATTAACCTAATGAATATCCTAGAGTTTCAGGTCAAGACCCCAACTTTCCATCCATGCCATTTTCAACTGAAGCATCCTTTTGATGTGATTATTTTTGCATCTAATTCTTCACCATGAGGAGATCATTTGGCACAAGGAACATCTCAAAAAGCACAAGTGAATCTCATTTGGCCTAAGCTAAAACATGGTATCACGGACTCTATATTTCATGCATGACCTGTAACTTGTAATCATTCTAATATTCACTTGGGACCACAAGCACATGTGCAAACTTGTTTGTCATGTTGAAACCCATCTGGACAAGTGCAAAGCGACTTGGTTTCCTCGCAACTCACGCATTTCATGTTTCATTTCATACGGATTGAAAAACACAAAAACTCAACCCTAATTCACACAAATTTGCCTCCATTTCACACATATCATGACCTCACTTCATTTCCTATAAATAGAGGAAGCATTTTCCTTCATTTCCAAGCTTTGATAGCCAAAGAAACTCCGAAACTATTTAAATCTGATACCTCAAAAAACCAGTTAACCATTTCTTTGATTCAAGCACTTTTAGCTTTGTTTCTTCGCCCAAAATCACTCATTAGCATCATCTGAACCTGACTGAACCATTGTTGTGCTCTGAAGCTTCCTGAATCAAGCTCACCATTACTACAATTGTTGTTCTCTGAAGCTTCAACTGGAAAGGTAGATACGAGTAACATTTCTGAGCAAACAAGTTACCAGTGTATTCGTCTTGATTCACTGATAAAAAGCTCTCACTTACCTGGAATTTATTCTTCATATTCATCATTTAATTTTACTTTGAAGAACTAGGGTTCTTCGTGTTCTTGACCAAATTCTCTTTGCTCAGAGCCAACCAATGACTCTGAGGCAAAGAGACATGGACGATGATGAATATTGATGATAAATCCTTGCTAGATTCATGCTAAAAACAAGTAGTTCGTGATTTGCAGAAATCGAACCAAGGTTGAAGATGAAGTGGACATGCACGCGCCTTTTCAAATAAAGTAATCGTTGGCGCAGGTCCACTTCATGGACTTTGTGTTACTATCCCTTGCTTGAGGAGTATCATGGACTTTGTATTACTATTTCAAAAGAACAAAAACATTATAAAATAGCCAAAATCCTAATAAGCTTTAATTTGATCTTATGGACTATGTGTTACTATCCCTTGCTTGAGGAGTATTTTGGACTTTTGACCTTAGGACTTAGTGCTTTCCCCTTGCTTGGAGCATATCTGATACTTTGTGATTCATCTGAGATCTTGTGATCCCTCTAAACTCTTTGATCTTCAATTAAAGACTTGGATGTTTCTTTGTGGATTTGTGGCTTTGTTGTTCATCTGGATTTTTTGATTCTCATCTGCTTACGTGTTTTTTTCATCTGGTGGCTAAATCTAAAGGGAAAGGAATGCTTGTTTTTACCAATGTCAAATGCTTGCTCCATCTTGTGGTTAGTACACTTGCATACACAAAGGTTTTCTTTTGGGTTACCTTACAATTAGACCTTTTTATTTCATGTCATTTACTTTATACTTTAGGATAGTCTTCATCTCCCTCCCACTTCTTCAATTTTTAAAAGTTTTCCCTATTTTAAAAACCTCTTGTTTTCAAAATTCACACATTTTTCTTAATAAATCTTGACTTTGTCAAGTGATCTAGAAAATATTTTCTTAATAAATGCTAAAACAATTAAGCATACTTAAACTCTTTTTTTCAAACTTTTATAAAAGACAAACCTCATTAAACTTCTTTTTGGGTCTTTGTGCACTTTCTTTTAAGAGCCTTTTTTTTAAAGATTGAATATTAATCTATTCTTGTAGTGGTGCAAATCACTATACTTCTACAATATGTTGAGAATTAATTGGCATTTTCCACTTGAATGTTGAGACGTGTTTGTGAGAAAGTCTAAGTTAAAGTTCTCCATATCAAGATGAATCAAATGCTCATTTCCTCATACTTGTGGGTAGTAAGCTGAGTTTTTCACTCGAATACGATAAAATGTATTTTCAAATTAAAATCAATCAATCAACAATCCGACTTTTTCATAAACACAGATTTGCAAGTGGTTCATATGGAGTACCATCGATGTGATGAATGTTAATACCTTCCTCTTACATAACCAACTTCCGTATCCAGATTTCTCTTTTGTTTTATCTTTTGTGGATTTTTTCGACCTTTTTTCCATCCCCTTTGAAAAAAAATAAAATTCGGTGACAACTCTTGCTTTTTTAAATTAGGTTAATCAATGATTTAATCTCAAAATTTTTCCGCTGCGACAACAATGTCGGCCACTTCTATATCAGTCACGGTATTTAGAACGGATGGATTATTTATATTCTTGAATTCACCCTATCGTACTTAACCACATTTGTCTAGCCTCAAAGATCTAAATGAGCCTTCACTTCATCGTCACTAGACTTAAAGTTATCGGTCCTTAAAAAATTCCACCACATGCAGATGGACTGGGGCTTTCTCAGATAATCCCACTAATATTGAATTTTATCCAATCTTATAGTGGAGATTTTCATAGGATTTCTATAATGGTAAAGACCTTATTACAGTGAATTTGAACATTTGAAGGCTTTAAGAATAACACAATCTTCGTAGGATGAATAGTAGATAGATGAGTGTAATTACGAGATAAAGAGATAAAGAGACATTTGAGATAACCATTGTGTTATCACTTTTCCAATTGATGGACTTATTGAATTTGTTTTTATTTACGGAAAACTAGATGACATCAACATTGATGGTGTTAATGATTGCTGCAAAAATAACCAGTTTTCATTTAGGTGACCAACTTCTATTACAAACTTCTAGAAGACCGGGTAAGGAAGATAAATTGACAAAGGACAACCAATTCAAAAGAGTGATAACAAAGGAGAAATATGGTAACAAGTGATTAGTATTTTTTAAATACTTGCAGCAAAGATTGGCATTTATGGAATAATAGAATCTCTAGTCACAAGGTTTTCATTAGTTGAAATTTTGTTGTGGAAGATTCTCAAACTAGAAGATACTTGGAGGTAAGAATGAAATATCTTGTTATTTATCAAAAAAAAATTGCTTCTAAGGAACCTTTTTCCATTGATTATTGGATTGAAATAACTCTATGAAAAGATTAAGGTTAATAGCTTCATTAATTTGATCCAATGAACTCAAGCCAAGATCCTCTTCAGCAAAAAAATTAAGCTATTAATTTGATCCAATGAACTCAAGCCAAGATCCTCTTCAGAAAAAAATTTGCGAACTTTGTGCTAAGACCTATTTTATTTAGTTGAGATTCTCACTTCAGATGAAATATATAAATTATTTCTCCAATTCTTTGATAAGATTAGAATCTATGGAGCATCAAAATTTCTGAAAAATAATGTATTTTAGTTTGTGGCAGACACTTGTATCGACATTTGTCATTATCTTTAATTTATTTATTTTTTAAAATTATTATCGATATCGTCGTATCAGTGTCGAAATCTTATTCGGAGGTTCGTGCTTCATAAACTACCATCTTTAGTGGAAGAATGATCGGTGCATTTAGATGCACATTCATCTATATTTATACTTATGCATTTTCATGTTTTAGTTTGGATATTTTTCACTTTTAATATGTTTTTATAATTTATCTTATTTTTACGTTTATTTATTTTTCGCAGTTTATTTTCAGCATTAGCAGTCTGCACGAATAAATTCATAACTGGAGCTAGGAGTATCGGATCGAGGCGTGCTACCAGTCGTTGGATAGCTAAGAGAAAGAGATACAACTTTTATGTTGAAGACAAAAGCTGATTCGGAGTGAAGACGTCACAAATAATTCGTTAAAGTTTCGTACTTTAGGAAATATTTTCTTTTGAGCCATTTGTTGGGCCGAATTTAGGTTTTCCGGCCCAGTTTGAATTATTAGTTAAACCCTTATTCTGTTTAAAAGGGCAGCCGCGGTACTGTAGCAAGGAGACATTATTGACGATAAATTTTTGCTTTTGTACGATCATGAAGAGGAACTAATCTCCTAGAGTCAATTTGTTGTAACCGAATTTCCAAGGCTTTGAGGTTTTTATTTTATCAATTTAATTTCGTTCTCTTTTAATTCTATTCTATGAAATTTCATTTGCTTAATCTGTATTTTGTGGAATGGTTTTGATTAAATTCGTATGATTGCATTCCTAACTATTAATCGTCGTTTTCGTCGCTTTGTCGTTAAATTGCGTTGTAAATCGTATTTGCTTAATTCACGATTGTATTTATCCGTTTGCTTAATTCGGAATATAGGAATATAAATCTGTCATATATCTATTGCGCTTGTCAATCAAATTTAAATCGAATAGAGATCGAAGCCGCTTAGGGAATTGGTAGATAAAAACCAATGATTAGCCGGAAACCGAAAACAGTAGATTGACTTATTTTGTAATCGCTTATTTTAATCATTTTTTTACTTTGTTTTCTAAATCGACCACTAAAACATAAACCCCCCTTAAATCGATTTCATTAGGTTAAGAATAATATAAGAATCCTTGTGATACGATACTCGAGGTGTCGCTTCCCGTTTACTATATTTTATTACTCGTTTTGATCTGCGTGCGACAGCGGATCAAATTGGCGCCGTTGCCGGGGATTCTTGTAGATTTTAACCATTATTATAGTCTAACTATTATTATAGTCATAGGTGTTTTAGTATTTTTTTTTGCCCTAACTTTCTTGCGTATTGGTCTTTTTGCGATTTAGGATAAAAGAAAATCTGTTTTTAAACAAATTGTCTCAGATTATTCCGATTCTTTGTCGATTCATTAGGAAAAAATTAAGGATCAAAATCCTCTATTTAGAAACTAAATAGTGGAAGCCGCCCTAAAAAATCGAAATTCCTTATTTTTCTATTTTTTATGATTTATTTTCTGTTTTTGTAGTTTCAGAAAATTCCGCAAAAATTCTCAAAATTCTTAATTGACGTTATTAGATTAATTTTCGTGTTTTGTATTTTTTTATTGTATTTTAATCGTTTTTTTCGTATTTCAATTGTTTTTACTTAATAGGGACATTGTCGGTATTTTCCTATTTGTTGTTGCATTGCTGAGTTAGTTGTGTTTTCTCATTATTTTGTTGATTTTTTTTCTTTTCTATTAAGTTTAACATGGCTGACCAAAGAACTCTGAGAAAACTTGTTGTCCCTGATGTTGATTATAATGCTTTGTGTATTGAATATCATATTGTTGCCAAATCCTTGATTGGGAACATGTCACTTAACTCCCAATAGTTCATAACAAGGGATAATTTTGTGGTCCAAGCAAAATGTGTGAATGAGATTCAGGTTTCTTCTTCCAAGAAGGCTCTAGAAACTAGAATTGATGAACTTACCTCTTTAGTGAAACAATTGATGCTACCCATTCCATCACCACCACCATATAACCCTCCATAAGTAACCACCTTTTCACCTTCTGAACCTTCACTAGAGGAACTTGTCAAGCAAATGGTTGTAAACAGTCTCCAATTTCAACAACGAACAGATTCTAGTATTCAGACTTTGCAAACACAAATTAGACAACTTGCCACTTCAGTGAATGTCATGCAACAAGCTCAATGATCAAACCAACTACATGCCCAAACAATAGTAATCCAAAAGGCTCTAATGTGAGTGCAATTTCCTTGAGATCCGAAAAAGTTACAGAACCAGAACATCTTATTATTATTAAGGTTGGAAAAAAGTATGTATCATCAATCCCTTTCCCACAAAGAGTACTGGAAAATAAGAAGATTGACGAGGAAGAGCATTCTGTTTTTCAAATAGAGTTTCTTTCTGAAGTTGTTGCTGAAGCTTATTCTGATTTGTTTTCAGCTGATTTTCCAAATTTATCTAGTTTTGATGATATTTACTCATGTGATGATTGTACTAACACTAACCTTTGTGATGTTCGTGCTGAGATTGTAATTAAAGTTGTTTATGTAGCTGAAGCTCTTGACATTCCGGCTGCCCCAAATATACAATCCATTGAGCAACCACATTGTTTAGAGCCTAAACCATTTCCCGAAGATTTATATTATTCATCAAAACTTCAACTTAAGCAGAAACATAAGAAGGGAATTAGATGGACCTTGGCTGACACTCGTGATATTAGCCCATCCATATGTATGTATAAGATCTCACTTAAAGATGAAACAAAAGTAGTGAGGCAACCCCGTAATCCTTTAATTCTTGATGTTATGAAAAAGGAGATCACTTTCACGCGTCCATTCAACACTTTTACTTATCAAAGATTCTTCTTTGATCCTGGAATACAAGACGAATACACTAATCAAAATTTCAAGGTCAATGGACACTATCCAAAGCTACTACATGAGAATCCGACTTTGGAAGAAGAGACTGTAGAAGAACTCTCTTTGGGAAAGGCTGCTCATGCAATCACTTATCCGCCTTGACTCCTCGGGTGTGTTCTTTCCTTTCTCCCACTCTTATTTTATATTTATGGTATTTCATTGAGGACAATGTATGTTTTAAGTGTGGAGGAAGGAACCATTTATTTCTTTTGTTTTGTTTATTTTGTTTTTCAGTTTTTCTCTGTTTTTGGTTTTTAGTTGCTAAATTAAAAAAAATGCATCTTCTTGAAAGTTTTAGGCTATAGACTGACTAATTTGAGATTAGTTTGCGGAGACTTGGGAAAAATTCACAAGATCGGTATCGTCTTAACACCGTAAGTCTCCTGCATATGGAAATTGATTTAAATTCTTATTATGTTTTAGCCTTAAATTCTCATTCTCTGTCAGCTCTCGAGTAGTTTATTTCAGCAGTCAATACCATCTCACATACATTCTACGCAGGGAAGCAGATGAATATAAGTGAGTGTTCCGAAAAAGAAAAAAAAAGGAATGCACTTTCTAAGTTTGATGACCCTCACCCGGTCACTTAACCCAACGGATGTAGAACCTTCAAAAAATTTGAAAATAAGACTCGTTGTCAGTTGGTTCAGCGGTTTCTGGTGCTGGACTTGGTAGGGCATATTAGGGTCTGATCCCCCGCAACTACAACTGAGTAAGTAAAGGGTTATGCCACGTAAGTACTAGAATACCGTGCAAAAAGGATCAGAGTCACTAACTGGTCGCCTTGCTATGGGTGTGTGGAGATAACAGGCTTAATGTGATTGCGCCGGAATGAAAAAGAGCAAAAAGAAGGATGAGTAAGTTAGGCTTTAACATAATAACATGATTCGAGTTGATTTGTGTATTCAGGAGGTTTATGACTGCACAATTGTGGATTAGTGTTCCTATGATATCCTTAGTATGCAAGATTAGTACCTATCGATGCAAACATAACCGAAGAAGACTTGTAGCCTAGGATGAGTAACTAATGATGTGTTTGTGTTTTCTTTGTTTTATTTTAAATTTTGCTCGGAGTGCAAAAGTTCAAGTGTGGGGGAATTTGATCAGTGCATTTAGATGCACATTCATCTATATTTATACTTATGCATTTCCATGTTTTAGTTTGGTTATTTTTCACTTTTAATGTGTTTTTATAATTTATCTTATTTTTACACTTATTTATTTTTCGCAGTTTATTTTCAGCATTAGCAGTCTGCACGAATAAATTCATAACTGAAGCTAGGAATATCGGATCGAGGCGTGCTACCAGTCGTTGGAAAGCTAAGAGAAAAAGCTACAACTTTTATGTTGAAGACAAAAGCTGATTCGGAGTGAAGACGTGTCAAATAATTCTTTGAAGTTTCGTACTTTAGGAAATATTTTCTTTTGGGCCATTTGTTGGGCCGAATTTAGGTTTTCCGGCCCAGTTTGAATTATTAGTGAAACCCTTATTCTGTTTAAAAGGGAAGTCGCGGTACTGTAGCAAGGAGACATTATTGACGATAAATTTTTGCTTTTGTACGATCATGAAGAGGAACTAATCTCCTAGAGTCAATTTGCTGTAACCGAATTTCTAAGGCTTTGAGGTTTTTATTCTATCAATTTAATTTCGTTCTCTTTCAATTCTATTCTATGAAATTTCATTTGCTTAATCTGTATTTTATGGAATGGTTTTGATTAAATTCGTATGATTGCATTCCTAACTGTTAATCGCCGTTTTCGTCGCTTTGTCGTTAAATTACGTTGTAAATCATGTTTGCTTAATTCACGATTGTATTTATCCGTTTGCTTAATTCGGAATATAGGAATATAAATCTGTCATATATCTATTGCGCTTATCAATCAAATTTGAATCGAATAGAGATCGAAGCCGCTTAGGGAATTGGTAGGTAAAAACCAATGATTAGCCGGAAACCGAAAACAGTAAATTGACTTATTTTGTAATCGCTTATTTTAATCATTTTTTTTGCTTTGTTTTCTAAATCGACCACTAAAACATAAACCCCCCTTAAATCGATTTCATTAGGTTAAGAATAATACAAGAATCCTTGTGATACGATACTCGAGGTGTCGCTTCCCGTTTACTATATTTTATTACTCGTTTTGATCCGCGTGCGACAGCGGATCAAAGAAATTGTTTTGGTGGCATTCTTGATCTTTGCAATCCTATGAAAAAACTAGTGGTTATGTAACCGTAAACTCTAGACTTATCCTTCCAAAATACTTCTATAATCCTCGTGTCAAAATCCAAATATATTTGAGCTTTCTTTTCTTGATCCTTTAGAGTATCAGTGTATCCAAGAGTACTAATATGTTTTGAATGGAAGCTAAGCTTTCAACTGCATCTCAAACATTTGAATGGACATTTCCAAAAACATTTGTGTTCCAATTTTTTCAGTTGATTTTTCAACAATTTAAGTTTATGATTTAAAATAAACATGGGACAACCAACAATATTAGTACTAAAAAAATCTTAATGAGATTATCGCAATCAGAATATTTTGACCACATGGCCATAAACCTGAATTGAGAAGCAAATTTGATCTCTTGATAGTGAAAGTTTAGCATTGAAGGGTAATGGTCTAGCCTTGTCTTTGTTGCAAATTACCTTATCTAACTTTTTCTATGTATTTGGAATAGTGATTATAATTCTGGTTTGTTTCTTTGTATTTGGTATAGTGATTAAAGGTGTGAAAAATCTTGTCTTTTTTGTAATTTTATTTTTAAATTCAAATTTTTTAATTTTAATTTTATTATTAAAGATTAACAATTAAAATAAATTATTATTTAATATTTTACAATTAAATCTAAATTATGGTAAATGTAGTGATGAATTAATTAAAACTATGGTAAATGAAGTGATGAAAATGAATGCATTTTTCTTTACGTGTAACCCTAGGTCTGACACTAATGATTCCTTCTCATCTTTTGTGAATAGTTCGATGTAAGATCACAGCCTTTGGTAGCATGGTTACACTTCTCAATGCATGTTGTTGTGGATCGTGCGGTTGTTTGAAGGATATATAAAGAGTTTGAAGGATCCAAAGTATCTTTCTCTTATGTATTTAATTTTCCTTCACTATGGTTTCTTAGGGAGGTGATGATGGATGGTTTGAAGGAAGCAACTGCAACCGAGAGTGGCGGGATAGTTGGTAGTCTCTTCCCTAGGGAGGACTTCAGAAGTTTTGCTTTTCCGACATTTCCCTTAAAGGATCCCACTATTGTTGATGACTTCAAACAAGAGTGCAAGGTATGGATTTATATCAGAGCGCGTCATAACACTTTTGGTTGTGACCCCACAAACAATGAAGTGGTGTGGTGGTTGGAATCCCTATCTCATGTTTATACTTATGGTAGTTCTTTTATGTGCGTTGATAGTAATTTTAAGATGGACAACTCTCACCCCGGAACTCAGAACATAACGGAAGATGATTTAGTCGTGTAGATGGACCAAGAAAGTAAACGATGGATAATGCTTTCATTGAGGTGGGTTCTTCCTCAAACTGGGAGTGGTTTTCCCCGAAGAAAACAAAGAGGTGTGTAGAAATCACGATGGATATGTCATCTCTTTTAATGAATGTTTCTTTTTATTGATAGATTTCCTCCTTTCTTTCAATAACTTTGAGATTGACGTTCTGAATCATTTGAGAATTTCCCCATTGCGATTGTACCCGGTAAGCTAAGCATGTGTCAAATTATTCTAGTATTAATACGAGTACAAGAAAAGTGTGTCGACCATGTCACTTTTGTTCGACCTTTTTAACTTTCAACATTGTTCAATTGATTCATAATAAGGTTAAGATTTGCTTTCTCTTAGGCAAGGCAGAGAGATGTTTGAGGTATACTTCGATAATGTGAAGAATATTAAACACCGATACTACCTGGTTACTCCCCTTAGCAATACGGCCCATGAGAGCATGTATGGCATTTAATTTAAGGCGCCCTTCAAATGTTCGAATAGGTTTCCGAAACTATGGCTTCAAAGCCATTTCTTAGTTGAGGCTAGGTCCCACATCTACCCTTTAGACGACTTATCTCGATAAGTGACCTACCTGAAGAGGAAACTAGTGGGTTTTTGGAAAGGTTTGGGTTTCATCGACAACATTGTGCTTTGTGGGTAAACATCAAAGAAGCTAAAGAAATGGTACATAAAGACACCCTTACTGGTGGAAGTTACTACAAGAGAGGAGATATATGTCATCTTTGATTAGTAGCGTAAGAGTTTTCTTACTTTCTTAAGTAATTTTTCTGTCATTGTTTCCCCGTCCCACTTAATTTCTTGTTTGTAGATAAGATGAAGTCTCACTAGATGATGCTTCAAATGAAGAAGACATCTAAGGTCACCCCTTCCCCTGCACAAGCCATTCATATGTCGGTTAAATGAAGATTTCTAACTATAAGGTCTCTTTATGACCTGGCCCCTTCCGATATTTATATCACGGCTAGGACAGGGGTATGATGTTCTCCCAATTAACCTATGGAAGAGGATTTCTTACAATTACCATCATGCACAACTGAAGATAATTCTTCTAGGGGTCATTCCACTGAAATGTCCCCAGGAAATGGCAGACCGACAAAAAACCTCAGACAACTGCACAAGATTTAGGAAGATTTAGTCCCGAGGGATGCTTAAACTTGACCTAGAGCGTGATTTCATCGTTTCTTCTACCCTGCCCTAGTCCTCAAACGGCTAAAAAGCTTCAATATTTTATTTTAGAAGAAAATTATTCTTATTTCTCGAGCAGAAATGTTATATTAGATGCTTTGGGCATTGTCTGTCCTAGAATTTGGTTCCACTAAAAATGGATACGTCTTCTTTCTTGACCATCTTTGAAGAAAGAAAAAGGCACTCACAGAACACGTTGGGCTTCTTACTATTAAGGGGGACCAATTTCTAGATGAGCTTACAAAGATGAGTGGTCTATTGACAGTGATGGCGAATGAGATAATTTCTTTAGGTTATCCTCATTTATTTGATGAAATGGTGCAATCATTATCTTTAGAGATAAAGAAGAAGGATGTTACCCTAACATTTTTTAGACGATATTATTCACAACTGAGGTCACCCTTGTTCAGGCGACTCGAGTATCAGATTCCTCTTGCAAGATAGTAAAGGAATTGGATATGTGCTTGAATGAAGCTTATGAGAGTTAGAATAAGGCTTAAAATGATCTTCAGAAGATGCGCCTTAAAAACCTTTACTTATCTAAGGAGTATGCAAGGCCGTGGACGGTAGTTACTCTGTTATATAGGTTTCTTTTGAAAATAAACTGAGGAATATGGATTTTTTCCATTATGAATTGCAAATATCAAGGGGATAGATTCGCCTTGAGCAAGAGATATTTTATGGGAGGTTTGTTAATGTTGAGTCAGATTCGTAATTTTTTTTCGAGGGTACTTTTGCACAGTGTAACATTTTTTGTTGAATGACTGGATATTCATCATTATTGCCTTTATTTCATTACTCTTTCTTTATTTTCTTACTGTTGTTTCTACCTATTACATGTGTTTCCTTGAGTTCGAAGTTTTCTTCTCTAAGAATTGGATGACATCTAATGTCATGCTCATAAGTTTTATTTGACATCTTTAAGGAACACGCCCAACCAAGGGTGCGGTCCTCTTCCTTATCCCCAAATTTAAAATTGGTGTGAGGCTTACATAGTATAGAATAAACTTTTGTGTTCTACAGTGGCTAGATACTAAGAGGGGGTGAGCCCTAATCACCAATTATTTCATGATTTTTTGTCTTTATCCTTATGAGTTTTGCTGTGAGGTTTTAATTTCATTATTCGCACACCTATGGTGTTTATGACAGCACCCCTACATATCCTTTGTGATCATAAAGAAGAGAGTGATGAAAGTTTTATTTATTTCCATGTAAGAGATATTACATAGTGATATAAAGTCGATTTTACACATGTGGAATAAAGATGCTTAATCAACTGATTATGTCACTACTTATTGATCTTCAAGCATCTTTGTGTGGTGTATCCTGGCCAACTTCAGCCTTCATTTACAAATATCTCATGCAATTATCAATTTAGAATTATTTATTCCATGCATTGTGATAACACCAGTCTGTTCCTTTGGTGTCCGATCACCGTCTCTCCCAATTGTTTGTTGAGGGAGGTCATATTGACCTCCATTGTGTTCTCTTCACCTTTCCAACATTTGTCTCGTTGCAAGGCTTTGTGTATCCTCTGAGATCCAAATAGATCAGGACATATTATCAATGGTTTGTCATAGACGTTATGATATTTAATATTTTGGTGGGCTAGAGAGGTTATTATATTTAGTGTTATCGCAAAGGGTATGCCTAGGATGCAGTTGAAGACGCTCTTACAAGGGATTACCAAAAATTGCAAACCAAAAGTCCTAGTGTTCCTTCCTTCTCATAGGGTTTCCATTAGTTCGATGTATCTCTAGGGGAGAGTAACTATTTCACTGAAGGATTGTTGGTCGGATCCCTTGTATGTTGATGAATTTTCCATTTTCAGTCTGAGCTTTTTGAAAAGTTGTGCATATATGATGTCACGCGAGCTCTCAGTCTATGAGGATTCTAGATGAATCAATGTTGCCATAGTCGCCGTTATTACCAAGGGAAAATTTTATTCGGGATTTCTCCACCTTTTTTCTATCGCGTAACTTGAGGATAGGTTTCTCTAGCCTCCCTTGAGAAGTTGTTTCTCCTTCTCTATTGACTGTCATTAGCTCGACGATTCTTCTTTTAATAGATCCATTGGAAAAATTTCTTATCATGGGAAGATGTCGGTAATATAGGCGACATAATGGTGTTTTCCCATTTAGTCTTGTTTTTCTTCGTCACTGTTATTCTTCTTCCTTTTGGCTCCGCTTACCGCCTCTATGATTTTCTTAGGATGTCCCTTTTTTTAGTGAAGGGATTACTTCTTCCTTATACACCCCTCTCTCTTATTATAATATTTATTCCTTTCCATGCTATCTTTTTTAGCACACTTCTGAGTATACTGGGTGAGCCTCCTCTTTTTTACCAGCTCTTTGATTGGATCTTTTAAATGGACACATTCATTAGTGGAATTTATTATTCTGCCTTCCTTGAATTCGGTATTTTCACATTCTTGTAAAGTTTTCTCCCTTGGAATGTTCAGGGAATTATAGGGCGACAACTTGGCCCGAGGTCCCATGTCTCCATCATCTTGATGGTGTATTTTGTCTCTATCCGCCCCCTAGTCATTTTTTGGGTGTCATACTCCCCGACCTTTCTCTACCTCTTTGTCTAGGAGTTATTCTTCTTAATTGATGTAGGTTTGAGCCTAGTTAAGAGATCGTTCAAGCTATAAGCTCCTTTTAGCCATAGCTTCTCGCAAAACATCCAGTCTGATCTAAACCCTATTTTAAATATCTAGCACTTTAATTTGTTATTCCTCCCCTACTTATACAACTACTTTGGTAAACTAATCAATGTACTCTCGCATGCTCTCCTTCTTCTTTTATTGAGTCCCACTGAGTACGAATATCATAGAGGGTTTCCACTTCTGATCAATGAATTGAGCGGTAAAAGATCCACAAAGTTTCTTCCAAGAGTTTATGCTCCCATCAGGGAGGGCCTTGAACTACTTCATTGCGGGTCCTTTGAAGGTAAACACAACTAGTTTTCATTTCACGCCCTTTCCCTTGAGCTACTTTATTGCGGCTCATTTGAGGGTTAACACGACTAGTTTTTATTTCACACCTCCACCCCCGCGCGCGCACGCGTGATAATAGTCAAGTCTGGTGTCTACATGCTTGATATGCTCGTTTGGATCTCCTGAGCCATCATAATTGTCCAACTTGGGACGTTTCTCGAGAGTTTTTTAGATCCTACTATCGAGGATGTGCTTCAAGAACGAATTCCTCTTTCTCTAGTGAGTATGCGCCTCAACGTCATTCCTTTCATCTATTTGGGAATAACATTATGGAGAGCGGTGGGGCTGACAAATCTTTGGTGGGGTGTCACTGTCTCCCCTTCCCCCGGAATCGCGTGGTGGGGTATGATGCTTTTGACACTGATAGCAATTCGGGCTTCTAAGGATCGATCTGCATGGATATATGGTTTTAACAATGATCGGTTTCAGATCAACCCTATGATCGTCATGTGAGGATGCCTTGCGAATGGTCCATAGGAGGAGCATATTATAAATTTTCTTTGATTCGAAATATTCAGCTAAAAAGTGTTAACTTTGTTGCTGCATAAGATTATAAATAATGTTAAGCATATATTTAGCCTTTTGCATACCCATATTGATTGTAGATGTTGGAGGCTTTAGTGCATCTCATATATCCGAGAATTATCAATTATAACAGAGGTTGCTTCTAGGTTTGACCTTGGAGTGGTTGTTGAAAAGACTGGAAAATCGGAAAGACTGAAAATGTGTTTTTGCCGATTTTCGAAGGGACAAGATTTCGTAATGGAGGAGTTAAAGAGAAGTCACTAGAACAGGATCATCCTAGGCCCTGGGAGGAAGTGGAGTCTCCATTGCAAGATCGAGAGTATTAGTTGTTGTAGGGGCCTTAGCGGCGGCGTTGCGTTGCAACTGATAAAGTAACTCTTGATGTTTCCATTATTTATCAAGTTCACCCGTTGATTCGAACATGACAAAGATCAAATGTTTGTCAAATTGTGGTGAAGAGACGATATTTCTCGTGGAATTTTGTAGAATTTGTCAGATTCCCACATACATCGTAAATGTTTCGTTCTAGAACAAGAATAGTTGATGATCGAGTGAAATGGGATTCAAATGCGGTGGATTGTGCTTCCGATGCGGCGGAATATGATGGACCTGTAAAGTCGTCAATGAATGAATAAGAAATAGTTTGAGGGTGATAGTGAATAAAATACTTAAATCTGGTGAGGGCATAACTTTATATAGTTTCGGCGGTTAGAACTCCTTTCGCTTAATTAGACACTTCGTATGGATCATTGTCCTATTAGATCTAACAAAAGAAAATTGACAGGATATTAAAATTATGCGTTCTTTACTTTTTTGCACCGTGGTGCTTGCGATAAAGCATTGATGAGTAGAGAAGTTAAATTAAAATCAATAACTCATATTTCTAAGAATTATCCATATCCAATTTTTGTTTTTTGAATAGTGTTTTGACGCTTCAAATATTTTCATGTATATGATCCGATATTAGATTTTGTAATAATAAAATAAAATGAATCTTAATTTGATTCTTTCACCTCAAACATATTTCAACAGGTAATCTTGTAAGAACTAAAAAATTTATAAAGTTGTTTTTTTTAACAAATTCAAAAGACTCGACTCGACAACTGTGTTAGTAATGTCATATTTCAAATTAGCAGGAGAATTTTCAATACCTGAAATGTGATTGTGGTCATGAGAAAAATGTGTTGGCATAACCAATCCAGACAAGTTTGCATGCATTTTTAGATTAGTCAATCTGAACGATATCATTAAAACATTTAACGTAGAAAAGTACAAACCTAAAAAAAGGAAAAAGAGAAAAAATTTAGACTCACTTTACCTTTGCATTTAAATGAAAATTGTGTAAATAGAATCTTGTATAGTTTAATTTTGAAATTCCTTTAAGGAGCACTGTTTTTCCTTTTACATCTGTTTTCTAAGAATTCAAAGTCGCATTTTAATAACATGAAACATATGCGTTGCCTTCACGTCAATAATAACCATAAAACCACGTTTAATTGCAGACGAAGTTCCTTAAAGATGAAGAGTGTGCCTACAGATACTAACATAACATGTGCCCATCCCTGACTAAAAGTAAACGAAAATGTAAAAGAAATTGTAGCATCTGTATTTCATCCAAACTAGTTACTAAAAGAACTAATATTTCTATTATAAGTAAAACCGTTTTTGAGGACGTGTAAATGGGATACGGCATCAGATTTTGAAAAATTTTATAGTTAAATTATATTTAAATAAGATCTTACATAATATTTGTTAAGTTAAATAGTGAATATTTATTTATTTTTTCATGGTTAAATTAGGGTTAATCTACATAGAGTCTCCAAAAAAAATTGAGATGACTCTGATTTTAACAAAAGAAATAATATTTTTGGAATTTGGAGAAAAGGGAGAGATTTAGACTTTAGAAAAAGATAAGGATTTAGTGAAAAGAACTGAGTGATTAAGTGAAGATAATTTTGGAGGATTTATTTTTATTCAAAAACTAAAATTTGTCTAATTTTAAGAGCTAAAAAACTTGTATTGGAGGGGGAGTTTTGAGGATTTAGACAATTTTTAAAAATATAATCTATGTTGTTATAGTATTATGAAAATTAAAACTATTGTTCTGATATGGAATTAAATAATGATTAGAGAGGTTGAACTGGTGTAACATTGTGGTGGTTCAAGGTTTCGATGCCGTAGAGATGAAACTTATAAGCAAGGTTAGCACTTCAACGTCTAAATTAGTAAGAGAGTGAAAATTGAAGTGTAAATGGGAAATGAAATTCATACATGAGAAATGGTGTGATCATCACTTTAAATAAAAGTGTTAGTTAGCAACTGAATGCATTTGTGAGCATGAAGTGAGATCGACCGTCAAATAGATCTGGACGATGAGAATAGACTTCGCGACTACGTTCACCTGAATGGTTTGGGAAACGACATTCATCTATTCCTTTCCTTGTCGTTACATGTTTGACTTGCATTGGACCTTTGTTTCTTTTTTGGGCTTTATGGGCAACCCAAAACAGACCCCCATGTCATTGCTTATGCTATACAGGGCGAGGATTTGTAATGAGTGCTTTTTATTTAGCCACGGGTTCATAAAAATAGAAATCATTGATGGAACATCATCATTCTTAGCAACCAACGATTTTAAACACTACCCTTATGTGGTGTTGAAAATGGTTGACGTGTATTCCTAATCTAGCCAGTAATGATGTTGTACCTCTACTAAGGGTATTTAAGGTTGGGCATAACCTCAAATAATTTTGAATGCTCTAATGATATCCTAGAAGTTGGGCGTAACCGAAGAAGGAGCGACGATTGCAATCATTAGAAACTCGACTTCAAACGGTATGAAAGTTATCAAAATCCCTAAATTATGAATAATGGGGAGATACATGTAGGAATAGGGATGTGAGAGCCATCCAGGACAACCATATTGGCCCTCTCCCTCTCAAAACATGGTTCCAAAATCACATTGTCGTCATGTTCAGTGTTGGAAAGTCTAATTTGTTGTCAAAAAGCAGTGATCCTCTCCTTGTTAGAAGATAGGGATGCAAAGTCTTGGATTTTGAAACAATTAGCATTTGTTTCTGCCATTGATTCCTAGTAAGAACGAGAAGAGAAAAAAAACCACTATCAAAACTACCAAGGATCTCGCGGTTTTAGATGCCTAATTTGCGACATTAAGTGCGCAACAACTCATTGAACATCCCAAAATCTAATAAATACCGTTAAGAGTAAAATGAGTAAATGAAGAACGGAATCATACATGCACTCATGGTTAAAATTTTGTGAAATGAATGCTCTCCGCGCCTATAAGAACCCTTAACTAAATAGATGAAAGTATAGAAAGAGGGAATGCATAAAATATTAAGTGAGGAAAGTTGAATTCTTTTTATAGGAAGAGGAAGTCCAGTTGTAGGGGAAATCTATTTCCGCCTACTAGACACCTCAATAGATACAAGAAAAGAGAAATATTCCCCACTTCAGAGACACACGTAATGAGTAAGGCTAAATTTATCTTCCAGAGGAAAATCATCATCGATCATATTCAATGCAACACACACTTGACTCAATTGATGTTTGATTTCCCTCAGCTGACTCACGTTTGATTTTCTTTAGCTGACTGATGTATGATTCATCTCATAGACACCTGGAGATATATCTCAAACTTGCCTCATACAAAAGGGAATCACCCCATGTAAAATAGGCCCACCCCAGGTATGTTGTAGGGCCTCATCCAGATAAGGAGAGGAAAATAAGACTAAATCACTTCACTCTTTCCAAGCCCTCGTGCTTTAGGTATTATGTATTAATATATTTATTAAAGGCCCACAAGGGGCGACATGGGAGTCAAGTGACATGAAACCTCGCCCAATGTCTTACTTATTGCCCATATTTTATATCGATCGCCCCTTTCTCAAATATGTTGCCCATTCCCTTAATAACTTGATCGAAGCGTGAGAACGTGGGAAGTGACATGTCCCTAGTCCATAACGGTGTTCAGAAGAATTCAAGGGGAAATTAACCAGGCTTCCATGAATAACTTGGGATTAACTGTCCACTCCTACATTCTATCAAAAGTGGTTGCTACTTCATAGGGGTTTAAGATTCAGGCCTAAAAACGCATATAAATACCTTAATCCTGAAGTTGATAGGAATCCAATCTTATTTTATGCGAATACCACATAGACAAAGATTTTCACCTCCTTGCATGAGCTATATCTAAACCCTATAATAAACCTTAAAAGCCTATTACATCCCTTAACCATTAGGTGTTGTCATACATTATACTTTTAGTAAGTAAAATATCATGTTGACGGACCTACCACGACTTCTGGAGTGGCTAGCTGCCAAAAAGGGGTAGGTCAGTTATCTTATATTTTTAGGCTTGCTTTCGTTGTGCTTATGTGTTGGTGTTGTACAGATTTGATTGCTTTAGTCATACACCAATGACTCTTGTGACAACACCCCCAAGTCTTTGTGATGGATTTTCGATCCTTCTGGTAATACCTTTCATGATCACATAGGAAAAAGGCAATTTAGTGAAAGTTATTTATTTACTTCAATGGTTATAGTACATCATGAATTTTATGTTTTTTCTTTACAATAAAGGGAATATGAAATTAACATAACCAGGTGATCTTTCCACCTCTTGTTCTCCATGGGGCCGATGGCAGATACTCTCAATTTTCCCTCAGCTTATCCACTTTTATTCATCGAGTTGAATCAGTGAGTGAGGCTCTATTGATATCCATGGCCTTAGTCTCACCTTCCTTCTAATCCTATTTTAAAGGGTTTCTGCAAAGGGTCACCCCATGATACTATTATAGACCCTTCAGAATGGGACGATTAGAAATTGGGAATCAATGGTTCTAATATCTCACCCTTCCCCTTGGGTGACCATCAGTTTGATGTATCTCCAAGGGTGGGTCATCGTGTTGTTAAAGGCTTGTAAATCTGATAGCTCATACGTGAAAATCTTCTCCTTCTTCAACCCTATTTTCTCACAGGAGTTTTTATCATCAATTAGAACCATGGAAACATAGAAATTGGTTATAATAGTTGTTATCACCAAGGGGAAGATTTTGTTCGGGACTCCCTCGATCTTCTTGCTATTGTAAAATTCGAGGATTAGCCTTTCCAGACTAGTGGCTGAGGGGCTTTCTTCCTTTTTGTTGACTACCATAATCTTAGTAGTTTTTCTCTTTGTCATGCTCTTTGAGGGGTTTCTTGACTTGGGGTCCCCCCTCCCCCCGGTTATGTAAGTGATATATTGGTGTTTGCCCTTATATTATTCATCCACTCCACTACTTTCTTCTTTACCTTTTCCCCTGGCCATGGCCTCGACAGTCTTCTTGGGGGATTTCTTCTTATTGGGGGAGTATTTTCGTCCCCTCTTGCTATCCTTGGTATATTCGGATAACCACCCCTTTTTTTGAATAACTCTTCAATCAAATCCTTGAGTTGGATGCAACCTTTGGTGTTATGGTTGTGA
The DNA here is from genome assembly GCF_024323335.1 of Lathyrus oleraceus. Classification (NCBI taxonomy): domain Eukaryota; kingdom Viridiplantae; phylum Streptophyta; class Magnoliopsida; order Fabales; family Fabaceae; genus Lathyrus; species Lathyrus oleraceus. The sequence continues at coordinate 46,040,328 of NC_066584.1, read as the reverse complement.
CTTTTGTGGAAACGAAAATATTTAGATTTTTTAGTTCGAGCGGATTATCTAACTAGATAAGGGTTTCTTTTCTCGTCCACATTGAATTCCATGTCAGTGTACTCCATCAAAATCCTTTCTCATGAGTTGTTCAAAAGAGTGTAGGAGTTAAATTTTGAACAAGGCATTCATTCATGTTCCTCTTTGAGCCTCCTGAAGTCTTATTTTGATGTTCGACTAGACCCGGAGTTCCTCAGTCCCCAGTTACCTTCGTCGACCAACAATTTCTCCTCATATTTAATGTAGGGTTGCACCCTACACGATATATCTTTCAGGTTATGAGCCTCATTGCACCCTAACTTTCCTATAATGTACAATCTAGTTCAAGTCTCTTCCCATAGATCCAATACTTGAGGCTATCATCTGATCCTCTAACGATCATTGTCACCTTGGTGAAGCGGTTGATATACATGCGCATGGTTTTCTTTTTTGTTCTAAGTAACTCCTTTGAGTGCGGACATGGCGATTGGTTGTCTCTTCCTACCGGTGAAATGAGCGATAAAATTCTTACATATATCCGACTAGGTATTTATGCTTCCTTACGGGAGGGGCTTAAACCATGCTTGAGGAGACTCAATTAAGGTAAGTGTGAAGAGCTTGCACTTCATATCTTAGTTAGCATGATAGTAGTCTAAATGATCGTCCATATGTTCGACGTGCTCGTCAAGATATTCGCTTCGTTATATGCTTAAATGCATTTTTGATTCCCCTACTTTGATATTTTTTAATTTTAATCCCTCCATTTTAAAAGTAAGTTTTTTGGTTCTTGAACTTTATATCATTTGGGATTTGGTTGGTCCCCCTCCAATTTTGATGACGTGACAATGATGGTTAGAACAAAAAATATTTTTTTAATGAGTTGACAATATTGACTAGGTTAATTATTATTTTATATTTTTTTAATTAATAAATTAAGTCATTTAATTAATTTTTTTATAAATATATTTTGAAATTATTGAATAAAAATTTTAAAAGAATTATTTTGGGCTTCTCAATATCTCTTCAGCCCACATATGCTCATTATATAAGGTTTTTTAAAATCATATAAAAATTAAAATTATTTGTAGAGAAAACAATATGGAACTTTAATGATCTCCTTTATTACTCATCATCTTGTATCTAAGGGTTTAGCTACCTGTCGAATTTCATGGGTTCTACCAAATAGGTGTTTGGTAATCAAGTTCTCAGGGTTACTGAATTTTAGGAATGAATCAAACACCTTTTTGGTTGATCCTTATGAGGTTGAAGTGGTTGATATACACGCACAAGGTTTTCTTTTTTGTTTTGAGTAACTCCATTGAGTGCGAACATGGTGATTGATTGTCTCTTTATACCGATGAAATGAGCGATAAAAGTCTCGCATATATCTTACTAGGAATCTATGCTTCCGTATGGGAGGGGCTTACACCATGCTTGAGGAGACTCAATTAAGGTGAGTGTGAAAAGCTTGCACTTCACATCTTAGTCAACATGATAGTAGTCTAAATGATCATCAACATGTTCGATGTGCTCGTCAAGATCTTTGTTTCGTTATAGGCTTAAATGCCCTTTTTGGTTTCCCTACTTTGATGTTTTTTAATTTTTAGTCCCTCTATTTTAAAAGTTAGTTTTTTGGTCCCTGAACTTTACATCATTTGGGATTTGATTGGTCCCCCTCCAATTTTGCTAACGTGTTGGTGATGATTAAGACAAAAAATATATTTTTAATGAGTTGATAATATTGACTATGATAATTTATGATTTAATATTTTTTAATTAATAAATTAAGTTATTTAATTAATTTTTTTATAAATATATTTTAAAATTATTAAATACAAATATTAAAAGAATTATTTTGGGTTTTAGGCCCAAATCTTCTCAACATCTCTTCAGCCCACATATGCTCAATATATAAGATTTTTAAAAATTATATAAAGACTAAAATTATTTGTCGAGAAAATAATGTAGGACTTTAATCATCTCATATGTTACCCATCATCTTGTATCTAAGGGGATGGGCCTTAGCTACCTGTCAAATTTCATGGATTCTACCAAATGGGTGTTTAGTAATCAAGTTCTTAGGGTTGATGACTTTTGGGAATGAATCAAACACCTTTTTGTTTGATCATTCTGAAGTTGAAGTGGTTGATTTCAAGGCATGTCCTGGTATTATAGAAAAGTATCAACATGTTGAGGATCATCACTGGACAGTTATACACGTTCTAGTTGCACTTGGCATATTAACAGCTTCAAAACTAGGTTTATTAGTTTGAAACTAAGTAAGGAGGTGCAAAAAGTTTCTTGCAATAATAGAAAGCAGAAACCAACGTCTTGAAAGTCAAAACACAAATAGTCCTACAAGGAATATAATAAGTCATGGAAACACAACGTAAGTTCCTTCAGTTGGTAATATCCTTTTTAAAGATGGTGCTTAACACTTACTCTTATATACTATGAAGTAACCAATGCATACATCTTCTTGGCATTAACTAGTCTTTGAACCGGTGAAGCAAGTTGTACTTTGATGGTAGTTTAAAGTTGAACAATATTAGTGGAAGACGGTAATTATACATAAGTCATGTTAGTTCTGATTCTGAATATAGAAGTCGTACATATCCTTTAATGGACTAGCTCTGTATATATAGTTTCAACAAATGATTTGCAATGTATATTGAAAAATTCATGTTATATTTATATTGGATTTTAGTGAAGGAAAAGTGAGTGTGAAGTATGATATGAATCAAGATGCATTTATGTACGGATTCTTGAACACATTAGCTTTGGTTGCGAGAATTGCATTTTTCAGCATAGTATTGAAACTACACAAGGAAATAGTATGCAATTCTCAGTCGGAAGAAGTCGTTGCAATAGAAACCATAATAGTTGAATGAAAAAGGCCAGAAAAATGGATGAATGAATGTTCTCAGGATGAAAAGACGTTAGGAGAAACAATGTAAGAGATTGAAAATATTCCAAGTGCATTGGATCTTGTCCACTCAACTATGAGAGATACAAGATGACGAGAAACAAAGAGACCATTAAAGTCCCACATTGTTTTCTCTACAAATAATTGTAGTCTTTATATAGCTTTAAAAAACCTTATATATTTAGCATGTCTGGGCTGAAGAGATCTCGAGAAGATTTGGGTTTATAGCCCAAAATAAATAATTCTTTTAAAATTAAGATTTGTATTAAATAATTTCAAAATATATTTATAAAAAAAATTAATTAAATTAATTAATTTATTAATAATAAAATATTAAATAATAAATTATCATAGTCAATATTGTCAACTCATTAAAAATATATTTTTTGTCCTAATCATCACCGACACGTTAGCAAAATTGGAGGGGGACCACACCTCTCTCTCTCTCTCTCTCTCTCTCTCTCTCTCTCTCTATATATATATATATATATATATATATATATATATATAATATATATATATATATATATATATATATATATATATATATATATATATATATATATATATATATATATATATAATATATATATATATATATATATATATATCAGAGAAGAAACCTGAAAGATACAAATAACTTTTCATCATCTCCATCCTCTCTCATTGCATTCATATAATAACTACACATAATAATTTTTGTTGTGTGATCAAGAGATATTTTGATAAGGTGCAATTAGGATTAGGTTGTAATCATTTGGGTTGGAAGATATTTGGGGGTTTCTAATAATAAAACCAAGTTGGGGTTTTTCTACAAAATCAATTGGGTATTTGAAGGTTTTGTATAACATTACGCAAGTTGGATTCGATCAAGTGAAAGCTTTGAAGAACAATGATTTCTTGCAAATGAGTAGCGTGAGACGGTGGATCATCTTGGTAAATCTTGGGTGATAACAATTCGTAATTTGTATTCGATCGAGTGAAAGTTTTGAAGAAAGGGGGTTCTTGCAAAGGATTAGCGTGAGACGGTGAATCAATTTGGTATTGTTGGGTAACTTGATCAAGCTCTGATAAAGGGAAGAGAAAGTGTTAGAATCAACGTCAAACATATGATTTGTGGGGTTTCATTTCTATATTTCTCTTGTAAAACTACAATTGCAAAGGTTAATTTTCATTATCTCAATTCGAGTTCGAGTTGAGGGTAGACATACTCATAGTAAGGCCGATTGGGGAATTTCCTAAACAAATCCTTTGTACTCTTTCTCTCTCTCTCTCTCTCTCTCTCTCTCTCTCTCTCTCTCTCTCTCTCTCTCTCTCTCTCTCTCTCTCTCTCTCTCTCTCTCTCTCTCTCTCTCTATATATCTATATATATATATATATATATATATATATATATATATATATATATATATATATATATATATATATATATATATATATATATATATATATCTTTTACTTTTCATTTGCAAATTGTTGAATTCGCCGATTGTGCGATCAATACGTTTGGTTAAACTTTTTTATAACCATTTGAAAAAGGTTTTATTGAGTTAATCATAATATATTAGATTGTGTTTGGATTTGAAAAATTAACAAAACCATACAAAATTATAAACTAAATTGATTGCACACAAGGTGTTCGATAATTTGTCTCAATTGCATTTTTGGTTATTTTGTCATTGAAAATAGACTTTACGTTTAGTGTAGTATTTAATTGATTGTGGGTATAAGTAGATTGATCAATTTTTTCTCATTATCATAACTTGATTCTATATACGTATAACCGAGCTTTTCGATAGCGGTTCAGTTTAGATTATTCGATCTGGGTCACTTCCGCTAGCGGTAATATTTTCAAAACAGTTTTTGTAAATTTCTTTAACTTGAGATCTATTCACCCCCTCCCTTCTAGATTTTATCATATTGTCTAGCAAGTGGTATCACGAGCACTGGTTAATTTCGTGCTTCAATATTCTCTTATTATAAAATGACTACCGAACCTAAAGGGGCGTACAATAGAGCGTCCATCTTTACCAGTGAAAATTATGACTATTGTAAATCTTGTATGATATTCATATTAACTTGGTTGATAAGGGTGTATGGAATGTCATCATCAATGGTCATAATCAAATTACAGTGACTAATGATGAAGGTGTCTTCGTACCAAAATCGGAAGCACAATGGAATGATAATAAGAAATTATGGTCACATAATTGGAAGGCACAAAATATTCTCATATCCGCACTTGGTGTTGATGAATATTATTATGTTTCCCATTGTGAAACCGCCAAAGCTATGTGGGATGCCTTAGAAGTTTCCCATGAGGGAACTAATAAAGTCCAATAAGCTAGGATCAATACCCTAAATCAAGAGTTTGAACTATTTCGCATGAAGCATGATGAAATTATTGCCGATTGAAAAAGAGGTTCCCACATCTTATAAATCGTTTGAATGCTCTTAGTAAGCTTATTTCCAATGATATTTCTACTAATAAATTTTTGAGTTATCTTAATAGGGAAACCTAAGGTCACCATAATCAACGAAGCGAATGATTTTAAAACACTCGATCTCACAACTTTATTTGGCAAGCTAGAAGAACATGAGCAAGAACTCACTTGCTTGGAAAAACATGAGAAAACGCTTAAGAAGAAGATAAAGAAGGAGAAAGGTAAGGACTATAAGGTAGAAAATAAGTTTATTGTTGTAAAGGCTTCAAGTTCAAAGTCATCAACCAATGAGCAAATTTATTGTGAAACAAGTGATGATGATAACTCCGATGATGAAGAGATGGGATTGTTCGTCAAAAGGTACCATAGGTACATAAGGAAAAATGGAGTCAAGCAATCCGACAAGAACCTAATCAACTTTTGAAGGCTATCGAACTCCTCAAAGGAAGATGAGAACAAGAAGGGTAAACTTAGAAGTTCATGCTACAATTATGGAAAAGTCTGTCATTATAATCTAGATTGTCCATTGATCAAGAAAGTCAAACAGAAAGGCCATCACAAGAAATCTAGCAAGTCTAGAAGAGCCTATACTCCTTGGGACAGTGAAAGCGAATCCTCAAATGATGAAAGCTCAAGTTCAAGTGACGAGTCGGCCAAGCTTTGCTTCATGACCAACAAAAGGAAGAAGAAAAATGTAACTCATTCTAAACTTGAATCTATTAATGAATTGTATTATTCTTAATTACAAAAAGCTTTTGAAAATTTACATAGAGAAGTCATAAACGCTTTTAAAAATTTAGCTTCAAACAAAAGAATCTTTTCATATTTAGAAGCTAAAGTTTTAGAAACCGAAAAGAATATGGAAGCTCTTAAGTAATCCATGGTAGATATTTAAAAGTATAAGAATGAGGATGAAGAAATTTCATGTTTCGGTTGTGGAACTTGTCACATTTGAAAAAAAGAGGTAAATATTCTTAAAGCTAAATTGGACAAGGCATTACAACCAAATGTTACATTTGCTATTGATCCATCAAAGTTTAAACGGTCTTTGAACCCTTCATATAAAAAGTATAAATATGTTCAAAATGATTCAAATAACAAAAGTACATCTCATCACAACTTATCTTGTCATTATTATTGCAAGAAAGGTCACACTATTAAAAATGAACGTTTAGGAGAATCTTTGTTCATAAAGGTGTTTTTCAATGGTTTCTCAAATGCAACCTTATTTTCACCCACCCTCAAGGATCCAATGAAGATTTGGTACCTAGCATGTATTTCAATTTATATGCTTATAGTGACTTCATGTTATTCTTCTTCCATACTTGAAATATATTCTTTGTGTATAAGCATGTTTCTATTATTAGTTCTTGCATTATGTATGTGAGATTGTTGTTTATCTATTATGATATGAAATATGTTTGAACGTGTTATAATGTCAACAAAATACTGGTAGTGTGTCATAAATAATCGTCTTGCTAGAGCACATGCATGTGCAGCATTCAGAAGCACCAAAATTATATGTCCCGTAAATGTGTCACTTTTGAAGCAACTCAAGAGTTTTTTTACTGCATTGTATCATTCATCTTGCATGTTATATTGTTGCCTAAATTGCTTTTATTTATGTTTAGGCATGTTCAATATTTACATCATTCTACGTGAGTGATTTTTCATTGATGATTTAGTCTTTGCAAACGCCTCTGTGTGTTATATTAGTATATGTGTGATATAATATACTTCACATGGATTTCTTTGTCTCTTTTTGATGTTGTCAAAGGGGGAGAAGATATGTCAAGAGAAAAGTAGCAAACTCTAGTTGGTAAATGATTAAGGGAAGATGCACACATTTAGGGGAAGCTTTGATGTTGTTAAAGTTATATAAAGACTAAAATCATTTGTAGATAAAACAATGTGGGACTTAAATGATCTCTTTTGTTACTCATTATCGTGTATCTGAGGGGATATGCCTTAGCTACCTGTCGACCTTCATGGATTCTACCAAATGGGTGTTTAGTAATCAAGTTCTTAGGGTTACAAACTTTTGGGAATGAATCAAACACCTTTTTATTTGATCCTTCTGAGGTTGAAGTGGTTGATTTCAAGGCATGTCCTGGGATTATAGAAAAGTATCAACATGTTATGGATCACCATTGGGCAGTCATACACGTTCTAGTTTCACTTGGAATATTAACAGCTCCGAAACTAGGTATATTAGCTTGAAACTAAGTAGAGAGGTGCAAGAAGTTTAATGCAATAATAGAAATCAAAAACTAACATCTTGAAGGTCAAAACACCAATAGTCCTACAAGGAATATAATAAGTCATGGCAACACAACCTAAGTTCCTTCAATTGCTAATATCCTTTTTAAAGATGGCGCTTAACACTTACTCTTATATACTATGAAGTAACTAATGCATACATCTTCTTGGCATTAGCTAGTCTTTGAACTGGTGAAGCAAGTTGTACTTTGATGGTAGTTTAAAGTTGAACAATATTAGTTGAAGACGGTAATTATACATAAGTTGTGTTAGTTCTGATTCTGAATGTAGAAGTTGTACATATCCTTTAATGGACTAGCTTTGTATATATAGTTTCAACAAATGATTTGCAATGTTTATTGAAAAATTCATGTTATGTTTACATTGGATTTTATTGAGGAAAAGTGAGTGTGAAGTATGCTATGAATCAATATGCATTTCTGTACGGATTCTTGAACACATTATCTTTAGTTGTGAGAAATGCTTTTTTTAGCATATTATTGAAACTTAAACAAGGAAATGGTATGCAATTCTCAAGCGAAAGAAGTCGTTGCAATAGAAACCACAATAGTTGAATGAAAAAGACTAGAAAAATGGGTGAATGAACGTTCTCAGGATGAAGAGACGTAAGGAGAAATAATGTAAGAGATTGAAAATATTCCAAGTGCATTAGGTCATGTCCACTTAAATATGAGAGATACAAGATGATGAGATACAAATGAGACCATTAAAGTCCCACATTGTTTTCTCTGCAAATAATTTTAGTCTTTATATAACTTAAAAAACCTTATACTAAGCATGTGTGGGCTGAAGAGATTTTGAGAAGATTTAGGCCTATAGTCCAAAATAAATAATTCTTTTAAAATTAAGATTTGTATTAAATAATTTCAAAATATATTTATAAAAAAATTAATTAAATAAATTAATTTATTAATAAAAAATAAAAAATAAAAAATTATCCTAGTAAATATTTTCAACTCATTAAAAATATAATTTTTATCCTAATCATCATTAGTCACGTCTGCAAAATTGGAGGGGGTCAACCAAATTCCAAGTGATGTAAAGTTTAAGGACCAAAAAACTAGCTTTTAAAATGAGGGACTAAAAATTAAAAAACATAAAAAATAGAGGGATTAAAAGTGCATTTAAGTCAAATAAAAAATAGTATCTAATTTTAATAGTGACAAAATTGTAAATAAGTGATTAAAGTGATTTTTTAAAATAAGTGTGGTTAGATATAAGGAAAATTCTAAGGTGAAGTCACATAAATGACTTATTTAGTGAAGTTATTAATTTGGCCAATAAGAAAACATTGTTGACTTAGTCAGGGCCACATAGGATTATATGGTAGATATCACTTACTATGTTCCTCATATCTATTAATATTACAATCAAGTCTCTAACATATTAAAAGTGATAAACACATCCCAATCTTTATAATTTTAATATTGTTTTTTAATTTTAATAGTTCGTATGAAAATTAATTAAAACAACTCATTAGCATTTCATCTCAACACTGCAGACGAATATCAACATCATACCCATCTCCATCTTGCTCATTTCACTTGAAACCCTAATTTCGTGTTTGACTGCCATTGTTGATCAAACTAAATTTATTCATCGTGCTCATTTGTCATCATATTCATCGTGTGTGTTTGCTCATCAAACATAACACCAACAAAAATCTACATTCGAGGGCGAAATTGGAAAAAAAAAGTAGTTTGCTAGTGTTCGTATTAAGAACACAGTTGCCAAGGTAAATAAGAAAATGTTTGTTATATTTATTTGAAGTTAATTATTAAGATTTACTAAGTTCGAATAAAGTTTAATTGGGGGTGTTAAATTTGATTTCAATTTGGGAATTAGGGTTTATACTTGAATTTGTTTTCTGTATATGAGTTTTGTATTTAATGATTTTGACTTTTAATTTTGTTAGTTTAAATTTCAAATAAAGTATTGGGGGTGTTAAATTTAATTTCAATGTATGAATTAGGGTTCATGCTTGAAATTGTTTTCAATATGTGAATTAGAGATTATGCTTGAATTTTTTTTTGTATATGGGTTTCGAATTTGATGATTTCGAATTTTCAATTATTTTAGTTACCAATTTTTATAATTTTTATATTGTTTTTTAATTTTAATACTTCGTATGAAAATTAATTAAAATAACTCATTGGCATTTCATCCCAACACTACAGACGAATATCAACATCATACCCATCTCCATCTTGTTAATTTCACCTGAAACCCTAATTTCGTGTTTGACTGCCATTGTTGATCAAACTAAATTTATTCATCGTGCTCATTTGTCATCATATTCATCATGTGCGTCCGCTCATCAAACTTAACACCAACAAAAATCTACATTCGAGGGCGAAATTGAAAAAAAAAGTAGTTTGCTAGTGTTCGTATTAAGAACACAGTTGTCAAGGTAAATACGGAAATGTTTGTTATATTTATTTGAAGTTAATTATTAAGATTTACTGAGTTCGAATAAAGTTTAATTGGGGGTGCTAAATTTGATTTCAATTTGGGAATTAGGGTTTATGCTTGAATTTGTTTTCTGTATATGAGTTTCGTATTTAATGATTTTGACTTTTAATTTTGTTAGTTTAAATTTCAAATAAAGTATTGGGGGTGTTAAATTTAATTTCAATGTATGAATTAGGGTTTATGCTTGAAATTGTTTTCAATATGTGGATTAGGGATTATGCTTGAATTTGTTTTTTTGTATATGGGTTTAGAATTTGATGATTTCGAATTTTCAATTATTTTAGTTACCTTTATTTATTTAGAAAGTTATGTATTGTGATTGATGTTGAGTTTTGTTGTGTTGAAAATTGTGTTAATTCAGGTTTACTATGGAAAACTATGACGATTTTGATTCCAATGACGTCCATTCCACTGATGGTGATACATCTGATGCTGAATTGAATGATGCTAAGGATGGCAGTTATTCAATATCTAATGGGGATCAAAGTTCATATGATGGCGATAATGCTGATAATATTCATAATGATGATTTGGTTGAAAGAGATGCAGTTGTAGGTGATAGATTGGTGAGTATTAATTCCATTACTTCTAATGAAATTTGTGCTATGGAATTTGATAATGTTGATGAAACTTATGAATTTTATTATCGCTATGGTAAATGTAAAGGCTTTTCCATTAAAAAAAGTGATGATAGGACAATAGGGCCTGAAGGTAGTAAAATAACAGTATTGAGGTAGTTTGTATGCAATAAATATGGTTTAAGAGAGAATAAACACTTATGCAGGGTAGATAGGAAAAGAGATCACATACGTTACGCTAAATGTGCAGCTAGGCTTCGTGTGCACTACAAAGCCAAAAAGGATAAATATGTAGTGTCACTTTTTGAAAAGGGTCATAACCATGAATTAACCCCATCCAGGTTTGTGCACTTACACCCCATTTATCATCAAATTTTTGAAGAAGATAGAGCTCAAATTGATGGTCTTCAGTCACATGGAATTAGAACTTGTCATATAATAGGGTACATGGTTGCTCAGAAGGGTGGATATGCTGGTGTTAGGTTTACAAAGAAGGATTTGTACAATTATTTTGATAAAAAATATGTGTTATTATTAAAGATGGTGATGTTTCCACCAATTTAAATCATCTAAATGTAAAGTTATCTACTGATCCCATGTTATATGTTGAATATGTTATCGACAATGATGGACAAATGAAGTATTTTTTTTGGGCTGATGGGAGCAGTAGATCCGACTATTTTTATTTTGGCGATATGGTTGCGTTCGACACAACTTACAAGAAGAACAAATACAACTACCCATTGGTTATATTTTTAGGGTGTAACCACCACTCTTAGATAGTTATTTTTGGTGTTGCATTGGTACCAGATGAAACCACATAGACGTATAAGTGGTTGTTGAGGTGTTTTTTAGAGTGCATGGAAGATAAATATCCAAAAGTAATTGTAATAGATGGAGATGGGGCTATGCGGAAGGCTACAAAAATAGGTTTTTCCCGATGCGACCCATCGGTTATGTACTTGGCATTTTAATAAGAATATGTGTGAAAATGTAAAGAAGTCAATTTTTTTGGAAGGTTTTAAAAAAGTCGTGTACTCAAAAGTCATTGTGGGAAACTGCATATCTACGTGATAAGTTTTTTTGACGTATAATAACTACGTCTCAATGTGAAGTTGTTAATGCAATAATCAAGACTTATGTCAATAAGAAAGGGTGCATTTTTGAATTTATGCAAAATTTTGAGCAGGCTTTGAGAAAGTACATAAACAATGAACTTGAAGAGCAAAGACAACAGGTGTTCGGGAATGGTCTGAGTGTACCCGAATTCTCGCATAACGCGCTCGGGCAGATGAGGAGCAATGAAACATGATTCACATGCCAACCATCTAGAGTATATGACTATCTCATCAATTGGTCGCGTCTCACGGTGATTAATGTAGTTGTTTAAGTGCATGTCCTCGAGAAACAAACGGTCAAGATAAACTCCGTAAGGCTCGGTCGCCTGGTTCCCTCTGAGCGGGATAAAAGCAATGACACGCGACATATCCTTAGTGTAATCAGGTACACTTACCCAACCAGAGATGCACGGGAAGTTCTGAAGGATCCAACCCTGAAATGAAAAGTTTGGAACACACAAATCATCAGTAATGGATTTGCAAAGATGAAATAAAAATTACGAAGAAACATTCAAAGACCTATAATTATTACTGTCACTAGTGTCGTGCTACCTATGACCTACTTCGTCTTCCACATACAACCCCCGCTCAATTTCGAATACAGGTAGACCAAGCAAGCCTCCCCCAGTTGTACTCATGGGTCCACTCGAAATCCACGAAGTACGTTACGTAGAGGACGCCAATATAAGTGGCACTCTTGTCCACATAACTCAAAGTACCAACCAAATAAAGCAGGTATGCTTTCAATGCATGTGATATGTGGAGCGCCACCTGCTCATCATTATAATCAGCCTGTTGTGCTCTCTGTAGTTCAACTGTGTATATCTTCTTCAGGTACTTAAACCTAGCATGAGCACTCTGGTCCTATCCAACTCGTTCTTCGCCTCTCCTAAGTCAGTCCCCATATGGTCTACCATCATCTCGAGAGCCTCGTCTTTGGTTATGCTCCCATGATATAGGAATCTTCCCATAATATGAAGATATAGCAAACACGAGACATCATCGAGTGTGATAAATATCTCACCAAGCGAAAGATGAAATGACGAGGTCTCTAAGTACCATCTCTCCACAAATGTATTAAGTATCTCGTGGTTGACTGTAGTGTAACTGATCATGCACAAGTCCTTCAGGCTATATAAGGACAAAACTGACTAAAACCAATCCTCATCCGACTGAGGCAACATACAAATCTTTCTCCCATGGTTAACAAACGTTTGTGGATCACGCTCCTGAAATTTGTTAGAAATAATCAATGTCAAAAATTAAAATTAATGTAAAAAAAATAAAGAATCCAACTAATGCTACCTCTCCATCCCATGTACGTCTAGCAATATGGTCTGGATGCAGAGGCAGTAAGGATAAATCAACTAGACCACATCCAAAATCCTATGGCTCAAAATTTGCATCAGCCCCACTCTTTAGAAATGACACTGGATCAGAATGCGCAACAGTAGAAGGTGGGAATGGATCAACAATAAGTGGTGGGAGTGGATTAGTAGTAGGTGGTAGGAGTGGATCAACACATCTACAGTAGGAGGTGGCACTAGTGAAACCTGACGTTTGCGGGACGATGGGGGAGGAGTGATGCGTCAGATGGTGAATCCCATCTCCTATGAGAAGAAGAAGATGTAGTGGCATGAGGAGAAGCACGAGCTCTAGAAGTATATGGATTTTCCTGACCAAAGGGACCAGGAGCATCCGGAACCCACTGACTTTTCTCCTGCCAAACGGATGCGTGCTAAGCAACCCTACCATGCCTCAATCTATCATACTTATCAACCATTATGCATGTAAGTTATAATAAGGCAAACTATTTGTGCATGAAAATAACACAAGTAAGAAAAAAAACACTGAGGAATTTCCTGAGTTGCATCTCCGGTTTCTGGGAAATCGTGGAAAAATTACGGAGATGCATCTCCGGTTCATGGGAAACTAAAATGCTAAAAAATTCTGGAGATATATCTCGGAATTTTGTGCAACTCAGAGGTCGTGACAATGGCGTAATGTACCACAATGAAGCTAAAAAAATTTGTTTTTATCACCAATTTCTGCCAACAAACAACTAATACACTATGGCTAAACTATCTTAAATGTGATTTCTACTCATTTCTAACCCTAATCATTGATTTCTACTCATTTACATCAAAACTCAAATATTTATCAAAAACTCGAAAAATTTACAAAAAAATGATGTTTTTGATGAATTTGGATGATGTTACAGATGATGATTGATGTTCCCTTAAGGCTTGTTGAATGAAATTTGATTTGGTGTAGAGAATAAATTTGAGAGAAATTTTGTTAGTTGAGTTGAGTACACTGTGAAATGAGAAAGGAGAAGAGTCTGACGCGACTTAACCTTCAAATTGTTCCAGAGATGCATCTCCGGAATATTTTAACATTAACTTGCATTTTGGTGCGTCCGGAGACGCATCTCCGAAAACGGTGGGAATTTTTAGAATTATGCATGGTGCATAAGAAGCATATGGGATGCATCAAGAATCCCCCATTATATATAACAATGTTTGGGGTATTAACATGAATATAATTTAACATCACGCATCAACAAATTAAACATCTAAGTTACTAAAATATTTTTCATCTAAAATTTTAAATTATTGAATATAAAATTATATCTCATATATATTTACTATTTAACTAATTTATAATGAGATTAATCACTTGTATTATAAAATTTTAACAATTATTTCTCAAGTATTAACCTCCAACAGAATAGAAGAACATGTCGTTTGACTAGAATCATGAGCAAGGTTTCAAATTTGAAATTTGGAACTAAAATTGTGACTCAAATCATGCCTTTATACGTCTCGAACAATAAGGTGTCCGGATTCGAATCACAGTTTTGTTTGACTCGAATCGGAATTCTTCATTTTAGAATTTAATTTGGGAAATGTGACTTAAGTCATAGATTGGCTTAACTCGAAACATTTGTCTCAAGTCATGACTCAAAATAATGAAAGAAAAATTATAATTTTTTCATATTGATTTAAATAATTATCTCACTTGATTCTAATCATATTTTTTCACTTGACTCGAATCAAAGTGTCATTTTTGCTTTATTTTAGTGCTCACTATCTACAGTGGCGGAACTGAGGGGGGACGTGGGAAGGCCACAGCCACCCCTCAACTTTTTATTTTTTTTTAATTCATATATATTAAATTACTAAAACATCCTTATTTTAAATTAAAATTAATTTTTATTTTTTCTTTTTCATTCAAAGTTAGGTTAAAATACAGATAAGGTAAAAAACTCATACCTTTCCTTTCTTTCTCATATGGGTTTGCTACCGACACCGGAATCGGAACAGATTAAAGTGATCGGCATCTAACAGGTAAAAAACTTTATTCATTCTTCTTTTATAAAAAGTAACAAATTAAAGTGATTGCTTGATTTGTGTTTTTGAGATTTTTAGGGTTCTTCTTTCTTGATGTGTTAAAATAATCTATATGAGGTTTATTAAGCCAATTCATAACACTGTAATTTACAAATATAGTTATACACTGTAATAAGGTTTATTTAATCATTGTTGCTGCTAATTTCTAATAGTGAAGTTACCGGTATTTGAAAACGGATTAAAGTTGATTAATTAAGTTTATTAATTTTTTTCTCTTTTAATTTTTATGTTCTCTAAATTGATTTTTGGATCTGATATGATATTATAGGAAGAGTAAAGATGAATAATAGGAAAATTGATTCTTTTTTCAAAAGGAAAGCATGTGAAATTGAAAGAGAAGAGAGAGATGAAGAAATTATAATTCCGACATCCGAATCTGAAACAGTTCTTGAGAATCCAACAATTGAAGAGCATCATGGTTTTGAAAATTCTTTGGAACGCGATCCTAGAAAGCATCCTCCGATTTGGCAATATCCACCAAATCAAGTGGATGCAATACGAAGAGCTTATCTAAAATGGGGTCCATATCAAATTCATTTAGAAAACTATCATTTGTCCGGTAACGAGGATCATCCGAGAAGGTTTCAACATACTTGGTTTAGCATATTTCCATCATGGTTAGAATATTCACCATCTGAAGATGCCGCATATTGCTTACCATGTTACCTTTTTAGCAAAAAACTAAGAGGACGTCCCAAATCACTTGTCTTTATTTCTATGGGTTTTAGAAATTGGAAGAAAGTTAGGAATGGAAAACATTGTTCCTTTCTTAAACACATATGGAAGGATCCTTGCTCACCACACAACAATGCAATGAAAACTTGTCAAGACTTGTTGAATCAAGATGGTCATATTAGAAATGTTATTCAAGTGCAAAGTTCAAGTCAAAGAATGAATAATCGGTTACGACTCAAGATTTCAATTGACATTGTTCGTTGGTTAACACTACAAGCTTGTGCTTTTGGGGTCACGACGAAAGTAGCAAATTAAGAAATCAAGGTAACTTTCTTGAGTTATTTAAACTTTTAGCATCCTACAATGATGAAGTTGCAAAAGTTGTGTTGGAAAATGCTCCACAAAATTGTAAGTATACTTCACATCAAATTCAAAAAGAGCTCTTGCAAATTCTTTCTAGTAGGGTGAAAAAGAGTATTCGTGAGGAAATTGGTGATTCCAAATTTTGTATTGTTGTTCATGAAGCTCGTGATGAGTCAAAAAAGGAACAAATGACTCTTGTATTAAGATTTGTTGATAAAGTTGGTTTAATACAAGATAGATTTTTTGATGTGGCACATGTTAAAGACACCACATCTTTAACGCTTAAGGAAGCAATATGTGATATACTTTCTCGACATAACCTTGATGTTTCTAACATTTGTGGCCAAGGGTATGGTGGTGCTAGCAATATGAGAGGAGAATGGAATGGTTTACAAGCCCTCTTTATGAAGGATTGTCCTTATGTATACTATGTTCATGTTTTTCTCATCGATTGTGACTTGCATTAGTTACATCATCAAGAGAAGTCAAACCTGTTCATAAATTTTTTGAGAAGCTGATCTTTGTTGTGAATGTTGTTTGTTCTTCTACAAAGCGTCATGATGAGTTACAAGTTGCCCAATTAGAAGAAATTGCTTATTTGTTAGAGATTGATGAGATTGTAACTGGTAAAGGTGCAAATCAAGTTAGTACATTAAAACGAGCTGGAGATACTCATTGGGGATCACATTATGATTCAATTTCTAGCTTGATAAACATGTATGAATCAACTTGTTTAGTTTTAATTTTTTTTGCAAAAGATAGAGGGAGTTATGCTACACGTGGGGATGCAGATAGTTGTTACAATTACTTGAAGGCATTTGATTTTATATTTATTTTGCACTTGATGAAAGAAATCATGGGAATAACAAATATGCTTTGTCAAGCCTTACAAAAAAAATCAAGATGTAGTTAATGCTATGAACTTGGTTCGTTCAACAAAACATTTTATTCAAGGTTTGAGAGAAAATGGTTGGGATATATTGTTTACTAAAGTGGTATCTTTTTGTGAAAAGCATGGTATTGAGATTCCTGATCTTAATGATGTTCATTCAACAACAAGATTTGGACGCTCCCGCCTTGAAGAGAATCAAGTCACAATTCAACATTACTTTAAAGTTGAAATCTTTTTCACTACCATTGACAAACAGTTACAAGAGTTGAATAGCAGATTCAGTGAGCAGGCAATGGATTTGTTAACTCTTTCTTGTTCTTTATCTCCTAAGGATGGATATAAAACTTTTAGCATTGATACTATTTGTTCTTTAGTTGAAAAATATTATCCTATGGATTTTAGTGATCAAGAGAAGAATAATTTGCAATTTCAACTCCAACATTTTCTATTTGTTGCTCGTCAAGCATCAAACTTGAATAATTTATCAACTATTCAAAAACTATGTTCATGTTTGGTTGCATTTGGACAGGCTGAAACTTACTTCTTCATTGATAGACTACTTCGTCTTATCATGACTCTTCCCGTTTCTACGGCCACAACTGAGAGGTCTTTTTCAGCAATGAAAATTATTAAGACTAAGTTGAGAAACAAGATGGATGATGGGTTTCTTGGAGATAGAATGACAGTATATATTGAAAGGGAGATTAGTGCAAGCATTAGTTCAGAGTCAATTATTGACGATTTCAAGTCACTCGGAACGCGTAAAGCATTACTTTAAGGTAGCTTTAAGTCATGTAATTTAAATTTTTAGTAATTAACTTTGTATTTATTTTAACTTTAATGTTTTATTTAAAATACTATTTATATTTTATTTATAATCTTTATTTTACGTTAGCGGTCATCCCAAATTTTTTTATCTGGCTCCGCCACTGACTATGTGCACATATAAAATCTAGTTTTCTCTCTTTCTAGCCAACAACTTGCATATAATTTTTTCAAAACTTTCACAATCTTTAAATTTTTTTGAGTGTTTTTGTCAATCACACAAACTTTATCTCTCAAATTAACGTTGAAAAAAGCTTTCTTGGATGTTGATTTCTTGAGTATTGAACAAGTGTTGTGTGAGATTTTTTTGAAAACTTCATCTTCATCCTCTAGCAAAAACACCATTGTTGAGTGTTGTTCAACTGTAAAAAAGAGTGTGAGTTATAGTTGTAAGGAAATTCATTAGGTGTTTTAATGTTCTTGTGAATATTTTTGTTTTCAGATTGAAGAATCTAATTGTGGTTGTGATTTATTGAGATTGAAATCCAGTGAAGAAAAAAAGATTTTTTCTCCAAGAGATCTTGGGGTTTCTAGCTCATTCAACAAGTACAAAGTTTCGGACAAGAGTGTTTTGGTAGGCTAGAGTGAAGATCATTGAGAACAAAATATCAAAATAATTTGGTTCTAAGAAATTTGTTAGATTCAAGATCGAAGATCTTGAAGAATTTGCAGCTTAGCGGCCTGTGTATAGCAAAAGAAGAATCAAGATTCAGATGTGTGTTGCTTGGTAATTAGCTTTAAGTTTTCACTTTTCATGTGATTGTATTTTATATCAAAAGACACTTGTAAATTTTATATTAGTTAAATACTTAACTATTTATGATGGTTTGCAATTTGAGATTGGACTAGGTGCAAACGAGTAACACGCACCCAACCAATATAAATCTCAGTGTATACTTTCTCAATCCTTCTCTCTTTTGATTATTTCATAGATTGTGCATGCTCTTAGGTTTTAAATGCTTCCTAATTTACATGTGATTAGATTTTGTTGCTTATACCGATGTAATCTTTTAGCTTACGTCCGTGTTAGATCTAGTCGACTAAATATTTAATTTTGATTGATTATTTTGGAAATATGTAATTCTAGATAAAATTAATTAAATTCTATTCAATCATATTTGTTTGAATCCATTTGCATTTATTACTGTATTGTTGATTATTTGATTTATTATCATTTTGTCATTATCGAATTCATATGTACATGTATTCAATCACGAAATTCCTTTTAAAATGCTTTTAAACTTCCATTCTCATGTATTTTAAACTCTGATTTTAGAAAACTTTTCGAAAATAATTTAATTGGGAAAATGTTTATTTAACCTCATCCCTTTAGTCCATTCCACGCTCATATTCAACCCAATAGTCTCCATCATGTCGGTGGATTTAAGGTTAGTTCGAAGATGGTTGGTACGTGGATGCTATTTAAGTTTCAGGTTTTCTACCTCCAATGTCTTAAAATTTGCTTCAGTCATTTGTGATTGATTTCATATTGTTTGGATAGAAGTGTTCGCGAGTCTGTTGTTATTATCACAATAAATTGTTGGTGCATGGACTCATTACTGTTGGTGGCTAGGTTCATTTGTTATTCTAAAATTTTGAGTCAGACGCTAGTCAATTCATACACCTTGTTATTTTTTGCAATTTCGTATTGCTAAATTGTGCGAGTAATGCATAGTTGATTAATATGTTTCACAAGACAGGAAATTAGTTTTCTTTGAGTGTTTAATTTTTCAGTAACAATAATAAATTCAAAGGTCAAAATTAGTTTTTTTTTTCTTTTATGTAACACTCCATGAATTCCATAGTTAAATTCATTAATGATTAGTAATTCCCTTAACTTAGGAAATCATGTCACCACTAGTAATTTAACATGAGAAGCTCGAGGGACAAGATAAGAAAGAAACACTACAAGAAAAATTCATTTTATCTTCAATAAATTAGTGTCGGCCTCAACATCGACGCCACTAGCGTTAGATTTGCATTATTAAAAATGGACACTAATAATTATTCATTTTGTATTATTTTTATATGCCTTAATATTTGTGTTGGCTTAGATTGATGCTACTTTAGTAATTTAGCATTTATTTAGCGTCACAAGTGTTCGACGCTAACTATCTTTAATTGTTCATTTGTTTATTTTTTTATTTATTGCATATCTAGCATTAGTCAAAGCTCACACTAAGTTAATTCTATTGCTGCGTAAATTTCTCTATATCTCCCCACAAATTTTGTGTGCCTCTTTTTTTTCTTCTTTTTTTTATGTACTTATTTCTTTTTTTATTCCAAAGCCAGCGTCACTGCCCAACCGACGCTCGGTTAATTCTAATGGTATGCAAAATTTCTCATTTTATCCCACAAATTTTGTTTGCCTCCCTTTTTTCTAGTTTTCTCTTAAACATTATTTAACATGATAAATATTATAAAAATTAAAGTTGAAAAGTCATAAAAAATAAATTAAACATGTTTTTTAAAACTTATTTTAAAAATAAATAAGATAGTAAAATAGTAAAAATACATAAGTAAAAATAAATAGTAAAAAAGTAGTGAAAATACATAAGTAAAAATAAGATAGAAAATTTAGGCTAAATTATAGTTTTGGTCCCCCTATTTTACCCGATTCACGAAATTAGTCCCCCTATTTTAAATTCAAACAGTTTTGGTCTCCCTCTCATATTTTTTCATAGAAAGTCAATGAGATCTTCGTTTTTTAACTTATATTTTTATCTATACTACAATAGGTTTATATATGATAATAGTAAAAAAAAATAGTAATTAAGCCTAAAATGTATTATAAAAATATATATAAAATATAAAATAGTAAAAACAAAAGAAGAAATAAGTAATTAATGAAAATATTAGTCTGTAAATAAAAACAAAAGTAAAACAAGAAATCAATTCTCATTTCATCTCAAAAGTTCATGAGACCTAATTTCTTCAAGAAATTGTTTCCAGCATCTCAAAAGTTGAACTCGTATCTCCTTGTCTTCAGGTTCATAGAAGGAAACCGAATAGTTCAAAGAAGGAAATTCTTTCTCATTTCCAGCTTCATTGTCTTCCGGAACTCTTCTTAGAAATCATCAAAGAAATCGTCTCATACTCTTCTTATTTCTTGCCATACTCTTCTCATGCTATTTCGTTTCCAGTTTTTTAGAAATCATCAAAGGAATTAAAGCTTCATTCTTTTTCGAATCGAGCGTTTCTTCTCAAAAATCGTTTCTAGTCTCAAAGAAAACGACTGACTTTCTCTTCATCAAAGAAATTAATTGTAAGGTTTTGCGTTTCTTCTCTCCCTCTATTCAGAGTTTCTATTCGAAGTTTCGATTCATAGTTTCGATTCGTTTTTAAGCCCTTTTTTACTGTTTATTATTATCATTTTTTTTGTTTTTTTATTGTTAAGTAAAATATTTTAGTTCAGTGCTTATTTATGTTCATTTTGTTTTGTTTAGTTATCAATTATCCTAGGTTTGTTTGAGTATATGTGTATTTACATTCCTATATCAAATTGCTCATATATTCGAGATTATAGTGGCTTGGAATATATGCCCAATTTAATGACATTGATATGGTGGATTATGTGTCTTCCCCATGGCCCCAATTTCTTATTTATATGGCAAAATTTTATTGACTGTCATAAAATATGCAACTAATTCTAATAACAATGATAATCATGATCTGGCGAGTGGCATTTGTCAAGTTTGTTTATGGATTATTAAAATAATTATGATAATTAAGGTTTTTTTGCTGCATAATATATTGTGCATTTGCATGTCCGTCAACATAGAAATCATTGGACTAAAATTCGCTTAAGCAAGAGAAGTAATAACTTAAATTCGAAAATAATTTAATTGGGAAAATGTCTATTCAACCCCCTCCCTTTAGTCTTCATCATGCTGGTGGATTTAAGGTTAATTTGAAAATGGTTAGCACGTGGATGTTATCTAAGTTTCAAGTTTTCTACCTACAGTGTCTTAAAAATTGCTTCAGTTTGTGATTGATTTCATATTGTTTGGATAGAAGTGTTCGCGAGTTTGTTGTTATTATCATAATAAATTGCTGGTGCATGGACTCATTACCGTGTTGGTGGCCAGGTTCATTTGTTATTCTAAAAATTTGGGTCAAACTCTAGTCAATTCATACACCTCGTTATTTTTTGCAATTTCGTATTGCTAAATTGTGCAAGTAATGCATAGTTGATTACTATGTTTCATAAGACATGAACTTACTTTTCTTCGGTACATCCACCTTAGTTTGCTTTGAGAACTTGTGTTTAATTTTTCAGTAACAATAATAAATTCAGAGTCAAAATTAGTTTTTTTTTTCCTTTCTGTAACGCTCCATGAATTCCATAGTTAAATTCATTAACTCAATGATCAGTAATTCCATTAACTTAGAAAATTATGTCACAACTAGTAATTTAACATGAGAAGCTCGAGGGCCAAGATAAGAAAGAAACACTACAAGAAAAAGCCATTTTATCTTTAATAAATTAGCGTCAGCCTCAACATTGACGCTACTAGCGTTGGATTTGCATTATTAAAAATGGAGACTAATAACTATTCATTTTGTTTATTATTTTTAGACTGACGCTACTTTAGTGATTTAGCATTCTTAATTTTTTTATTTAGCGTCACAAGTATGCCACACTAACTATCTTTAATTGTTCATTGGTTTATTTTTTATTTATTGCATATCTAGCATCAGTCAAAGTTGACACTAAGTTAATTCTATTGCTGCAAAAATTTCTCTATTTCCCCCCACAAATTTTGTTTGCCTCTTTTCTCTCCTTTTTTTATATGTATTTATTTCTTTTTTTTTATTGCAAAACCAACGTCACACCCCAACCAACCTTCAGTTAGTTCTAATGGTACGCAAATTTTCCCATTTTCTCCCACAAATTTTGTTTGCCTCCCTTTTTTCTAATTTTCTCTCAAACATTATTTAAAATAAGAAATCTTATAAAAATTAAAGTTAAAAAGTTATAAAAAATATATTAAACAATTTTTTTTAAAACTTATTTTAAAAATAAATAAGATAGTAAAATAGTAAAAATACATAAGTAAAACTAAATAGTAAAAAAGTAGTAAAAATACATAAGTAAAAATAAGATATAAAATTTAGGCTAAATTATAGTTTTGGTCTCCCTATTTTACATGATTCACGAAATTAGTCCCCCTATTTTAAATTCAAACAGTTTTGGTCTCTCTCTCATATTTTTCATAGAAAGTCGATGAGATCTTCATTTTTTAACTTATATTTTTATCTATAAAGTTCCACAATATGTTTATATACGATAATAATAATAAAAAACAATAACTAAGCCTAAAATGTATTATAGAAATATATATAAGATATAAAATAGTAAAAAAAAAAGCAAAAAAACAGTAATTAATGAAAATATTAGTTTGTAAAGAAAAACAAAAGTTAAACAAGAAATCGTTTCTCATTTCTCATTTCATCTCAAAAGTTCGTGAGACCTAATTTCTTTGAGAAATCATTTCCACCTTCTCAAAAGTTGAACTCATATTTCATTGTCTTCAGGTTCATAGAAGGAAACCGAATAGTTCAAAGAAGGAAATCCTTTCTCATTTCCAGCTTCATTGTCTTCCGGAACTCTTCTTAGAAATCATCAAAGAAATCATCTCATACTCTTCTCATTTCTTGTCATACTTTTCTCATGCTATTTCGTTTCCAGCTTCTCAGAAATCATCAAAGAAATCGAAGCTTCATTCTTTTTTGAATCGAGGGTTTCTTCTTAAAAATCATTTCTAGTGTCAAAGAAAACGACTGACTTTCTTTTCATCAAAGAAATTAATTTTAAGGTTTTGCGTTTCTTCTCTCCCTCTATTTAGAGTTTCTATTCGGAATTTTGATTCATAGTTTCAATTCATTTTTCAGCCCTTTTTTACTATTTGCCTAATTTTATTATCAATTTTTTGTTTTTTTTATTGTTAAGTAAAATATTTTAGTTGAAGTGCTTATTTATGTTCATTTTGTTTTGTTTAGTTATCAATTACCCTAGGTTTGTTTGAGTATATGTGTATTTACATTCCTGTATCAAATTGCTCATATATTCGAGATTATAGTGACTTGGAATATATGCCCAATTTAATGACATTGATATGGTGGATTATGTGCCCTCCCTATGGCCCTAATTTCTTATTTATATGGTAGAATTTTACTGGCTGTCATAATTTGAAATATGCAACTAATTCTAATAACAATGATAATAATGATCTGGCGAGTGGCATTTGTCAAGTTTGTTTATGGATTATTAAAATAATTGTGATAATTACAGTTTTTTTGCTGCATAATGAAGGTGAGAAAAACAAGAAAGGGGGGGTTTGAATTGTTTGGAAAAATAAGCGCTTTTCAAAAAGAAAATCACACAAGGATTTTATACTGGTTCGCTTATAACACAAAGCTACTCCAGTCCACCCGGCCAAGGTGATTTCGCCTTCAACAAGGACTTAATCCACTAATCTTGAAAGATTACAAACAACGCCTAAGAGAAAAATCTCTTAGTCCTCTCAAGTCTACAGACTACACTAAGTCACTTGAGGAAATCAACAAACAAAAGATGAAAGATAAATTGTAATCTAGAGTGCTTCTAAGAAAGCAAATATTACAGTGTTAAGAACAAGAGTTTTTCACGTTATAAGCAAAAGCTTCGTGAATATCTTAGAGAGAAAGAGTGTTTTTCTTGACTTGGTGTTTCAGTATAATTTTGGCTTGTTGGCTTACTGATTGTTCTCTCGTGTGTTGCTGAAAGTTGATTTGCAATCCTTTATATAGATCAGTTGAAGTAGTAGTTGAAACTGGTGGATATTGAGATGAAGTTACGCCATCACATAATTAGCTAATGCAGGATGACTTTTTCTTCTTGAAATGACTACTTACCACAAGTAGTATTTTCTTTATTGAGATTGGAGATTAACGTCTCTTTCTCAATTAGGAAATCCATTTGAAAATCTTTACTTGTCTTCAACGTTACTCTTTCATGATTAGCAAATCCATAATCAGAGTATTTGTGTTTCTGGAGAACCTTGGAATCTTGCTTCTGATGTTGATTTAAATAGATTCTTCAGATAGCGTTGTTCAGAGTCAGAGGTTCTAGGACTTACTTCCTGTTAAGATGCTTCTGATACTTGTTGTTTAGTTCAGAGTTTGACTTTCTTGAACTTGTTCCTTCTTCAGAGCTTCTGATCATTTGATAATATACTTCTGATCTGGTACTCTATCTGATGATGTCATCAGAGTCCTGCACACTTAGAAACTTTTCGTTAGGGTGCCATTTTTGGTTTCATCCTTTGTTATCATCAAAATCAAGGAATCTGTTGTATCACAATTTTTGTTCTTACAATCTCCCCCTTTTGATGATGACAAAACAACTTTAATTAGCAGATGAAACATGAATAAAAATAGATCAGATAGACAGAAGCTCCCCCTGAGATAGTACTAGGGAGTTCAGAGGTTCTGAAGTTCTTACCAGAGTTTCTTAAGTAAAGAGGTTTCTGAGATTTTCTGCAATTTCTTAAGTCCAAGTTAAATAATTTTGTTTATATAAAAAAAAATGTTGCAGAATGCTTGATGGTTTTAGACAATATTTTCATCAGAGCTAATAATTACTTTCTCCCCCTTTTTGTCAGAATCAAAAAGACATAGTAAAAATAAGTAAAGAGAAAAAAAATAGATAAAGAGAAAAAACTTAAAATTCATAGATAGAAGCACAAAGGCAACAAACAAAACATCAGGTTCAAAAGAACAAGAAAAACATCAGAGTCAAAAGAAGACAGAAGCAAAAACAATAGGCAAGCAAAATAAATCCTAAGTGCTTAAGGGTTCGGAGGCGGAGGCATTCTCTGAAGCAGCATAGCAAGCATGTTCTGGATGTTTTCGTTGACAGTATCTTGCTTGTCCATTCTGGCCCGGAGTTCATTCTGATCTTGCTTGAGTTCTTTCAGAGTCTGAAGAACCGTAGGGATCACAGAAGATGACTCCCCCAGAGTCAGAGCTTGCTGAGCTTCAGCTTCAGCAGCAGCTTGAGCTTCTGCATCTGGCAGAGCCTTTGCTTCAGCTTCCTTTTGCCTTAGGAGTTCAGCTTCCTTAGCAAGTCTTTCTTCTTCTAGCCTTTTTGCTTCTTCTTCAGCTTCCTTGGCCAACCTCTCTTCTTCTAGCCTTCTGGCTTCAGCTTCTTTGGCAAGTCTCTCCTGGAGTCTTGCCTCAGCATTTCTGATGTAGTCATTTCTGACTTGTTCAGATATGCTCTTCAGCCTAAAGGACTCAGATGTCATCCAGCCAATGACTCTGTTCCAGTGTGTCCTTACAGATTCAGGATCATCACTGATTTCAGAGTTAGTGACCAGAGAATCAACCTTTTGAGCTGAAGCCTCTGCAATCATAAAGATGGCTTCCTTAAGGGTAGGTTTAGAAAGCTCAGGTTCAGGTTCTGGTTCAGAGGTGTGAGGTGGAGAGTTTGGAGGGCTGAGATTTAAAGTGAGAGGTTCTGGCTCAATTTCTGGTTCAGGTTGAGGTTCAGAAGATTGGGATGAAGCGTAAAGAGGGTTTAAGTCTAAGGGTTCAGATTCTGCTTCAGGTGCAGCGGGAATTTTTGGTGGGGTGATATCAGAGGTGTGGGGATCAGATGGTTGAATTTCAGAGGGTTGAGTTTCAGAGGGGATGGTGGTTGTTTGTTGTAGTGGTGAAGTTATTTCAGGTTCTGTGGTTTGTGTTTGTTGTGAAGCAAGTCTATGAGCGTAAAGTGTGGCTATAGTTGGGGATTCAGGGTCAGAAAATGCAGGGTCAGAAGAGACAGAAACATATGGAGGTGACTCAGGTTCAGAGGATGAAGAAGATGAAGTGCTTTGGTGGGTTTGTGCAGGTTTAGAGGGAGGAATGAAAGTACGGGCTATATTTAAAACTGGTGTAGGTTTGGAGGTTCTGGTGATTGAGGGTGTAATGTCAGAGGTGGTATAAATGGGTTGTGAAGAGAGAGGATTAGAGGAAGCCATCATGAATTCAGAGGTAGCAGGAGGAACAGACTTACCAGTAGAAAATTGCAGAGGAGCTGAAGATCCGCTTCCAGAAGCTCCTTCAAGTCTGGCCTTCTTTGCTGGAGGTGCTATCTTCTTCTCAGAAATACCTCTCTTGTATCTGACTAAATCTTCTTCAGAGTCCAGACAGTCATCGAGGCTGAAATCAGAGATGTCAACACCATCATCCAGCAGACGCTGAAGATAGATGGCAACAGCGTCTCTGGGCTCATTCTTGAAGAATCTGGCAAGGCCATGAGGCATCTTCCTCTGATCTTTCAAACTATCCCAGGATGTATCCAGAGTTGGCTTGACTTGTATTTTCTTGATTATCCCCATACTCTTGAGGTTTCTGGCATTCAGAGGCTTCCCCACATCAATTGCCAGATCATCCATCAACTTGGTCTTTTCCAGCTCATCTACCAGTCCATGCTCAATGAAGACGTCAGATAGCAATCTTCCCAGAGGAATGTAGGATCTGGGCTTCATGTTATTCCTGGTTTCTCTGACTGAATCTCTCAGATATCTGAAGAGGAGAGCAGGGAGGTTGATCTTCACACCTTTCTGGATGCAGTACAAAATGCATTTCTGGTCTGCATTAATGTAATCAGAAGAGTTAGAGGTTGGACGGTGGTGGATAGTTCCCAGAATAATCTTCAGCCACACTCTGAGGTTCTGGTGTAGCTCCTTGTTCTTAGAGGGGTTTCCTTCAACATTGGGTTTGAAGATTGTTGGGTTTATCACATCTGTGATGCGTTTTGACCTAGGAGGAATGTTGTAGATCCTTTTTCCTCCACTTCTTTCCATATTCAACAGAGAGGCAATGGACCCTTCTGTGATAACTATCTTCACTCCCAGAACAAATGAGACGATGAAGTTGTCATCTGCATCTGCATGTCTCCAGAACTCCTTGACCAGAAGTGGGTAAATTGGACCATACAACCTTTGGAAATAGTTCTCCCACCCTTGTTGACGCAGTTCTCCAGTTAGATCAACGCCATTTCTTCTTAGGTTGTCGAAATCAACCAACGATTCGCACAACACATCCAAGCCTTCAAAGGGGGTTGAAAGGTTAATGTGGCGTTCACGGTCAAGAACGTGAGGTTCTTTGTAAACAGGGGTTATGGTGACACCAGTAACCGTTGGTGTTTGAGTGTTTGAGGTTTGGGGATTAGAACTTGATTCCATCTGTTGAGAGAAGTTAAAAACTTCTTGTTGTTGAGCATCCATGAAGAAGAAGATGAAGATTGATGAAGAACTTGCAGAGAATGCTTTGAGAGAGGGTTTAGGGTTTTAGAGTGAGTGAGAGTGATAAGTGTGAAAAGTGAGAGAAAGTGTTTATATACTCTAAGTAAAAACATGCAAAACGACACACATTCCAGCGTTAGCACAAAAATCAAAATAGCACGTTTGGGGGGAAAAATGATTACAGCTAATAAATGAATGTCTAATCCCAACAGTATGCACACTGCTCTAGGAGATTTCAAACGTTCTGACCTTTGATTTCTTTTGACAGCTGTCTAGAAGTTCTAGGGTTAGACGTTTAGAGCTCCACGTGTTGATGTATCTGATCTTCAGGAATACCAAAGGATTGGTTTCTGAAGATTTCTAACTCAGATATCTTCTTAACTTGGTAGAAGTATCAGAGTCAGAGGCAGAAGTACATTTGTTTACATCAGAGTCACATTTTACATTTTTCAGAGCCATTTTTCACTCAGGGCAATTTTTAATATTCAGATTTTCTAAGATAAAAAGAAATCTATCTTCAGCTAGAGGCTTAGTAAAGATATCTGCCCATTAATGTTCTGTATCAATGAACTTCAAAGTTACTATCCCTTTCTGAACATAGTCTCTGATAAAATGATGTTTTATTTCTATGTGTTTGGCTCTGGAATGTAGAATGGGATTCTTACTTAAACAAATAGCAGCAGTATTATCACAAAAGATAGGAATGTTACTCTCAAAGATTTGTAGATCTTCTAGCTGATGCTTCATCCAGAGCATCTGAGTTGTGCACAGTGATGCTGAGATGTATTCTGCTTCTGCAGTTGATAGAGCAATAGTTGACTGTCTTTTGCTAGCCCAGAAGATTAGATTGTTTCCCAGAAGCTGGCAATTTCCAGAAGTACTTTTTCGTTCTATTCTATCTCCTGCATAATCTGCATCACAATAACCCAAGAGTCTATACTCTGATGTTTTCTCATACATCAGGCCCAGGTTAGAAGTTCCTTTCAGATACTTAAGGATTCTCTTAACTGCTGTTAAATGAGATTCTCTAGGATCTGATTGGAATCTGGCACAAAGACAGACACTAAAGAGAATATCAGGACGAGTAGCAGTCAGATAGAGAAGAGAGCCTATCATACCTCGATAGAGCTTCTGACAAACCTTGTTGCTTACCTCTTCCTTTTCCAGAATGCAAGTTGGGTGCATGGGAGTTTTTGCAGAATTGCATTCTGTCATGTCAAACTTCTTCAGAACGTCTTTAATATATTTACTTTGATGGACGTACGTGACTTCTGGAGTTTGATTAATTTGAATTCCCAGAAAGAACTTTAATTCTTGCATTAAACTCATTTCAAATTCTGCCTGCATTAACTTAGAAAATTCTTGGCAAACAGAGATATTAGCAGAACCAAAAATAATATCATCAACATAAATCTGGCATATCATGAGATCATTATTAAGGTTTTTACAGAAGAGTGTAGAATCAACTTTCCCTCTGATAAAATTTTGTTCCAGAAGAAAATTGCTTAAACGTTCATACCAAGCTCTGGGAGCTTGTTTAAGTCCATATAAGGATTTCTTAAGTTTAAAAACATGTTCTGGAAAGTTTGAATTTTCAAAACCTGGAGGTTGATTGACAAACACTTCTTCTGAAATATAACCATTAAGAAATGCACTCTTGACATCCATTTGGTATAATTTGATAGAATGATTAATAGCAAAAGATACAAGAAGACGAATAGATTCTAACCTCGCGACTGGAGCAAAAGTTTCATTATAATCAATACCTTCTTGTTGACTATAACCTTGAGCTACCAGTCGTGCTTTGTTTCTGACAACTTCTCCTTTCTCGTTCAGCTTGTTTCTGAAAACCCATCTGGTTCCAATGACATGAGTGCCTCTGGGTTTAGGAACGAGATCCCAGACATCATTCTTTGAGAATTGATCTAATTCTTCTTGCATAGCTGCCACCCAATCGTTATCTTGAAGAGCTTCATCACAGGACGTAGGCTCAATCAGAGACACTAGTCCCAGAGGAATATCTTCAGAAGTTCTGAAGGTAGATCTGGTTCTAACAGGTTCATCTTTGTTTCCCAAAATCAAATCTTCAGATACGTTAATACGACTTTTAACTTTCCTTGGAATTTCTGGAGATTTAATTTCTTCAGAGTCTTGAGTGACAGTTGCTTCTGGGGTTTTCTCAGATTCTACAAGAGTGATTTCCAAATCTGCAAACTTTTCAACTAGCTTTGACTTTTCAGGGTCAAGCTTATCATCAAATCTGACATGAATTGATTCCTCCACAATTTTGGTTTCTGTGTTGTATACTCTATAGCCTTTAGAGCGTTCTGAGTATCCTAACATAAAACCTTTCTGTGCTTTGGAATCAAACTTGTTCAGATGTTCTTTAGTATTTAATATAAAACAAGAGCATCCAAAAGGATGAAAATATGAGATGTTGGGTTTTCTTCCTTTACACAGTTCATAGGGAGTCTTTTCTAGAATAGGTCTTATAGAGATTCTATTCTGAATGTAACACGCTGTATTTACAGCTTCTGCCCAAAAGTGCTTTGCTACATTAGTTTCATTGATCATGGTTCTGGCCATTTCTTGGAGTGTCCTATTCTTCCTCTCTACAACTCCATTTTGTTGTGGAGTTCTAGGGCAGGAGAAATCATGGGATATTCCATTAGAATCAAATAATTCTTCAAAATCTTTATTTTCAAATTCTCCACCATGATCACTTCTGACTCTAACAATTTTGGAGTCAAATTCTTTTTGCACTTTGGAACAGAAACTGGTGAATACAGAGTGAGACTCACTCTTGTGCTTTAGGAATTTTACCCATGTCCAGCGACTGTAATCATCAACAATGACTAGTCCATACTTCTTTCCATTAACTGATGCTGTTTTCACAGGACCAAATAAGTCAATGTGAAGAAGTTCCAGAGGCTTAGAGGTAGAAACAACATTTTTCTTTTTAAAAGATGTTTTTGAAAATTTTCCTTTCTGACAAGCTTCACACAGAGCATCTGAAGAAAACTTCAGTTTAGGTAGGCCTCTGACTAACTCGAGTTTAGTTAGCTGAGAAAGTTTCCTCATGCTAATGTGGCCTAAGCGTCTATGCCATACCCATTGCTCTTCGTGAACTGACATTAGACATTTAACATTTTGATCTTTTAAATCAGAAAGATTTATTTTGTAAATGTTGTTTTTCCTCTTGCCTGTGAAAAGGACAGAGCCATCGTTCTGATTAATGGCTTTACATGTTTTTTGATTGAAGATTACATCATAACCGTTATCACTTAATTGACTTATGGATAACAAGTTATGCATTAATCCTTCTACATAAAGAACATCAGATATAGAGGGAAAAGTACCATTACCAATAGTTCCGGAGCCTCTGATCCTTCCTTTCTGATCTCCTCCGAAGCCTACAAATCCAGCGTCTTTAAGTTCCAGACTTTGGAACATAGACTTTCTTCCCGTCATGTGTCGCGAGCATCCAGAGTCCAGGTACCATGACTGGTGTCTGAACTTTGCTGCATAGGATATCTGCAACATAGATAATCTTATCTTTCGGTACCCAGAATCTCTTGGGTCCTTTTAGATTAGTTTTCCCAGAGTTTCTTATAACTTTGGGTCTTCTAGCATTTTTAAATTTGTGTTCTTGTGTGTGTGTGTAGTGATATGAAAAAGGAGATTTAATTTGATCACTTGTAGAAGTTTTATCTTCCTTAGGATCATACCCAATTCCCCTTTTATTGTTCTGACTTACTCCATAAATCATGGATGCCATAATACTCCTATCTATCCCATTCTTCAGAAATTCTTGAAAGGCTTCTTCATATTTATAAATAATTTTATTTGAAGTTTGTGGTGCTTGAGACAACGCTTCTTCTAATTCTGAGCTTTTTGTTTTTGCTTCATCTCTTTCTAACATTAAAGATTTGATTGTATCTTCTTGTGATAGAATTGTTATCTCAAGTTCACTACACTCTTCAAATTTTTCTTTAAGACAGCCTTTAATATTTTTAAACTTTTGTTTTAATTTCTGGTAAGAGGTAAGAGTTTCTGACAAACATGATTCTAAGTCAGATCTAGAAAGTTCAGAAAATACCTCTTCAGATTCTTCGTCTGAACAGTTGGATGTGGTAGCCATGAGTGCTACGTTGGCTTGTTCATCAGAGTCAGATTCTGATGATCCAGATTCACTGTCATCCCAGGTAGCCATCAGTCCTTTCTTTGTTCTGAAGGTGTTTTTCTTGAAGCTTTCTTTTTTAGGGTTGTCTTTCTTCAACTTGGGGCATTCATTTCTGTAATGACCTGTTTCTTTACATTCATAACAGGTAATATCTTTGTTAGTTTTACCTTTTGAAGTTGACTCTGATCGATCCCCTCTGGGTCTTGGTCTTCTGAAGTTGTTGTTCCTCTTTTTCCAGAGTTGCTTGACTCTTCTGGTTAGTAGGGACAACTCTTCTTCATCATCAGAGTCTTCTGGTTCAGAATCGTCAGTATCTTCAGCTTCTGCCTGGAGAGCTTTGGTTCTGTCAGGCTTCCGTCTTTCAGATCTGGACTTAAGCGCTACGGACTTGTTCCTTTTCTGAGGCTCATCCTCCTCTAGTTCTATCTCATGGCTTCTGAGAGAACTAACAAGTTCTTCAAGGCTGATATTGTTCAGATCCTTTGACAGCTTTAGAGCAGTAACCATAGGTCTCCATTTCTTTGGCAGACTTCTGACTATCTTCTTAACATGATCTGCAGTCGTGTATCCTTTGTCTAATACTTTAAGACCTGCAATAAGAGTTTGAAATCTAGAAAACATAGCCTCTATAGCTTCGTCATCTTCCATTTTGAAGGCTTCATATTTCTGGATAAGCGCCAGAGCCTTCGTCTCCTTGACTTGTGAGTTTCCTTCATGGGTCATCTTCAGAGAGTCAAGTATATCTTTGGCTGTCTCTCTGTTGGTGATTTTTTCATATTCGTTGTATGATATAGCATTTAGAAGTATTGTTCTGGCCTTGTGGTGATTTTTGAAGACACGTTTCTGATCTTCTGACATTTTGCTTCTGGGAACTTCAGCTCCATTTAAGACTGGAGGTGTGTATCCATCTGTGACAATGTCCCAGAGGTCAGCGTCATAACCCAGAAAGAAACTTTCGATTCTATCTTTCCAGTAATCAAATTTTTCTCCATCAAAAACAGGAGGCTTGGCATTGTAGGAATCTCTTTCATTTGAGTGGGCCATTGTTTTTCTCGTACTGGATCTCTCTACACGGTTAAGTGTTTGATTAGAAAATCAATAACAGAGCCGGAGCTCTGATACCAATTGAAGGTGAGAAAAACAAGAAAGGGGGGGTTTGAATTGTTTGGAAAAATAAGCGCTTTTCAAAAAGAAAATCACACAAGGATTTTATACTGGTTCGCTTATAACACAAAGCTACTCCAGTCCACCCGGCCAAGGTGATTTCGCCTTCAACAAGGACTTAATCCACTAATCTTGAAAGATTACAAACAACGCCTAAGAGAAAAATCTCTTAGTCCTCTCAAGTCTACAGACTACACTAAGTCACTTGAGGAAATCAACAAACAAAAGATGAAAGATAAATTGTAATCTAGAGTGCTTCTAAGAAAGCAAATATTACAGTGTTAAGAACAAGAGTTTTTCACGTTATAAGCAAAAGCTTCGTGAATATCTTAGAGAGAAAGAGTGTTTTTCTTGACTTGGTGTTTCAGTATAATTTTGGCTTGTTGGCTTACTGATTGTTCTCTCGTGTGTTGCTGAAAGTTGATTTGCAATCCTTTATATAGATCAGTTGAAGTAGTAGTTGAAACTGGTGGATATTGAGATGAAGTTACGCCATCACATAATTAGCTAATGCAGGATGACTTTTTCTTCTTGAAATGACTACTTACCACAAGTAGTATTTTCTTTATTGAGATTGGAGATTAACGTCTCTTTCTCAATTAGGAAATCCATTTGAAAATCTTTACTTGTCTTCAACGTTACTCTTTCATGATTAGCAAATCCATAATCAGAGTATTTGTGTTTCTGGAGAACCTTGGAATCTTGCTTCTGATGTTGATTTAAATAGATTCTTCAGATAGCGTTGTTCAGAGTCAGAGGTTCTAGGACTTACTTCCTGTTAAGATGCTTCTGATACTTGTTGTTTAGTTCAGAGTTTGACTTTCTTGAACTTGTTCCTTCTTCAGAGCTTCTGATCATTTGATAATATACTTCTGATCTGGTACTCTATCTGATGATGTCATCAGAGTCCTGCACACTTAGAAACTTTTCGTTAGGGTGCCATTTTTGGTTTCATCCTTTGTTATCATCAAAATCAAGGAATCTGTTGTATCACAATTTTTGTTCTTACAATCTCCCCCTTTTTGATGATGACAAAACAACTTTAATTAGCAGATGAAACATGAATAAAAATAGATCAGATAGACAGAAGCTCCCCCTGAGATAGTACTAGGGAGTTCAGAGGTTCTGAAGTTCTTACCAGAGTTTCTTAAGTAAAGAGGTTTCTAAGATTTTCTGCAATTTCTTAAGTCCAAGTTAAATAATTTTGTTTATATAAAAAAAAATGTTGCAGAATGCTTGATGGTTTTAGACAATATTTTCATCAGAGCTAATAATTACTTTCTCCCCCTTTTTGTCAGAATCAAAAAGACATAGTAAAAATAAGTAAAGAGAAAAAAAATAGATAAAGAGAAAAAACTTAAAATTCATAGATAGAAGCACAAAGGCAACAAACAAAACATCAGGTTCAAAAGAACAAGAAAAACATCAGAGTCAAAAGAAGACAAAAGCAAAAACAATAGGCAAGCAAAATAAATCCTAAGTGCTTAAGGGTTCGGAGGCGGAGGCATTCTCTGAAGCAGCATAGCAAGCATGTTCTGGATGTTTTCGTTGACAGTATCTTGCTTGTCCATTCTGGCCCGGAGTTCATTCTGATCTTGCTTGAGTATCAAGCTCCATCATCCCTTTCTTCTTTGGACCTATTTCACTCTGTGTGCGATATTCGTTTTGACACATCCTTTCAATCATCTCCCTCACTTCATCTTCATCCTTGGTTTTCATAGTACCTCCAATTGAGGTATCAAGAAGCATTCTAATTTTAACTTTCAATCCCCATGTAAAATGTTGCATATGTTCCATATTATCCATATTATGATTAGGACACCTTGTGAGCAATAATTTAAACATTTCCCAATCATCATAGAGATATTCATAGTCATCTTTCTCAAAACTTGAAATTTCCGCTCTCCTTTCTATGAATTGGGAATGGGTGAAAACCCCTATTAAGAACTTTTTTTCTAACCTAATTTTAAATCTTCAATAGCCTTAATTGTAAATGATTCATACCTAATTTCAAAGAATTCTATTGATGGTGCCTCTTTTGGAAGTATGTCCTTCCTCTTGTGTTGGTCGATTCTAATGCTCTCTCAATAGGATGTTTTGCTAGTAATATGAGAAACTCTAATGCCCTTCAAGCTGAACTTACTGCCTCCATGACCGCCATTGAAATAACTTACGAGAGAGGTTGGCATATGTTTTGTCTCGAAACAAACTCAAAGTTAGCTACTCTTGATTTTAATTTTCTATCAATTGTTCCTTATAACCTAAAAAAACAAATGGTTTTATCGTCTATTTTTTATTTTAACGACGTCATTCTTGATCTCTCACATTTTCAAGGAAAAAAATCATTGCATCGACAAGTTAATGGCCTATGGTTTAGGTTTAGATTATAGTAAGTGGTGGGATGACGTCCATTCTTTTATTAGGACATAATATATCCTAAATAGATTGTATTTTTCAAATATCGTTTTAACTGTCGTTCTTGAGGATTTCAGTTTCATATCTCCCTCCTTGTATTTCTCTCATTTTCTTATATGTAAATAGGGTTTGACCATGTTGTTTTACCAAAAACAAAATATGGACGATTTATGTCATTTTTTTATTGAGCGCACCTCATTTTTTTTGGCCACATAATTTTGTCAAGTTGTGATACTCTTACCTCCATTTCTTTTCAACTAGAATTTTGAAACTACCAATAAGCGATTTCGGTAAAAATAACATGAAAAACATTTTAAATGTTATTGTTCTTTAAACCTTTATTCTCGAACATAAAGACAAAAAATTAAAAATCAATAGACAGTTAAATTCTATTACAAATCAAACCCCTTTTATTTCTAAAGTATTATGATTCCACCTGTCCATCTAATTAATCAACTATGGTCACTACGCCAAAAACTGGAATAGACAGCGCCCCTTAGAGGGCGCTTTATTACAAAAGCGCACTCTAAAGTGAAGAGAAAAAATAAGGAGCGAACAACTGGAATAGACAGCGCACTTTAGAGGGCGCTTTTGTAATAAAGCGCCCTCTAAGGTGAAGCGAAAAAATAAGGAGGAGATAGAGGGACAACAATACAGGGCGCTTTTTAGAAAGCGCCCTCTAAGGTTACCCTTAGAGGGCGCTTTTAAAAAAGCGCCCTCTAAGTCCATGTGCATTTCCAATTTATAAAGCGCTTTTGGAAAGCCTTAGAGAGCGCTTTTAGAAGCGCCCTCTAAGGCCCCCTTTAGAGGGCGCTTTGGTAACAAAGCGCCCTCTAAAGTGAAGCCAAAAAAAAATAGAGGGACAACAATAGAGGGCGCTTTTGTGAAAGCGCCCTCTAAGGTTACCCTTAGAGGGCGCTTTTGAAAAAGCGCTCTCTAAGTCCATGTACATTTCCAGTTTATAAAGCGCTTCTGGAAAGCCTTAGAGAGCGCTTTCAT
The DNA here is from genome assembly GCF_024323335.1 of Lathyrus oleraceus. Lineage (NCBI taxonomy): Eukaryota > Viridiplantae > Streptophyta > Magnoliopsida > Fabales > Fabaceae > Lathyrus > Lathyrus oleraceus. The sequence continues at coordinate 46,003,286 of NC_066584.1, read as the reverse complement.
AAGCGCCCTCTTAGGCCCCCTTTAGAGGGCGCTTTTTTTCCACAAGCGCCCTCTAATGTCCCCTTTAGTAAACATTAAAATTATAACATACTGCGCGTTTTGTTATTTCACTATCTGTTATTAGCGTTCTTTTTCACGTTAGGGTTCTGAGGCGTTTTCCTTCCACCTCTGTTAGATCTACATGCGCGTTTCCTCCTTCTACCAATCAAAGGTACACGCTTTTCCCAATTACTGTTTTATGTTATTGCTTTGTTTTAGCTTTGCCCAATTTCTGTTTTACCTTATTACTGCGCGTTTCCTCCTTCTACGTTTGTTTCGACCATGATAGCGGATGCACTAGGAAATTGACGGTTGGTTTTTAGTGACCATGATTGCGGATGCAATGGGTTATACGACCTATGAACATCTGATTTTGTGTCAACACCAGTATCATTAGAAACCTAGGTCCAAATGTGTTTGAACTCTTCTGAAATTGTTTTTTATTTATTCTAATTAGTAATGGATAATACATGGATGTCTTCCAATCGATTGTCGAGAGAGTACGAGAATGGGGTATCAGAATTCGTTAAGTTTGCCGTTGCGCACGCCGAAGACCCCAGTAGAATGATATGTCCTTGCTTGGGTTGTTGTTATGGGAAACGGGTTGACGCAGTTCAGTTGACATCGCATCTAATGAGGCATGGAATTGATCGAAGTTATACATGTTGGAATTTGCATGGTGAGAAAAGTAACGAGAATGTTGAACCGGGGGATAGTACGACCTATGCCTCAAACTATAGTGGCGCAGATACATACGATTGTGATCGAGTTGAAGAGATTGCAGAAGCACTTGAAGGAGATCTTAAGGATTGTCCCGAAATGTTTGAGAGGTTGGTAAGTGATGCAGAGAAACCTTTGTATGATGGTTGCACTAAATTCACAAGATTGTCTGCGGTATTAAAGTTGTACAACTTAAAGGCGGGCAATGGGTGGTCGGATAAAAGTTTCACAGAGTTATTAGCCCTTTTGAAAGATATGCTTCCTGAGGATAATGTTCTTCCCAATCGAACATATGAGACCAAAAAGATGTTGTGCTCTATTGGCATGAGCTATGATAAGATACATGCATGTCCAAACGATTGCGTTTTGTTTCGAAATGAGTATGCATCGTTAAATGAGTGTCCTAAATACGGTGTCTCGCGATATAAGAACAAGTTGTCTCCAGCAAAGGTCTTGTGGTATTTTCCTGTTATTCCGAGATTTAGACGCATGTTTCGTAGTGAAACCGATTCAAGACACTTGACCTGGCATGCAGATGAAAGAATTATAGATGGAAAGTATCGACATCCGGCAGATTCACCACAGTGGTTGAAAATTGATAATGATTATCCTGAATTTGGAGAAGAATCAAGAAACCTTCGCTTGGCATTATCTACTGATAGAATGAACCCACACGGTATCCAGAGTATCTCACACAGTACATGGCCTGTGATTATTATGATTTATAACCTACCTCCATGGCTATGTATGAAGTGTAAGTACATGATGTTGTCTATGTTGATTTCTGGACCTAAACAACCAGGGAATGACATAGACGTGTACTTGAAGCCCTTAATCGAAGATTTAAAGATTTTGTGGGAGACCGGTGTGGAGGTTTATGATGGATATAGGAAAGAAAGTTTCAACTTGAGGGCGATGTTGTTTGGCACAATTAATGATTTTCCAGCATACGGAAATCTATCAGGGTATAGCATAAAAGGTCAATGTGCGTGTCCTGTTTGTGAAGATAAAACAGATTGGAAGCGCTTGGAGTTTGGTAAGAAGAATGTCTTTCTCGGTCATCGGAGATTCTTAAATTCAAATCATCACTACCGTGGATGGAGAAAGGCGTTCAATGGAGAGACAGAACAAGGCAGAGCTCCACCTATATTGACGGGTGATCAAATTTTTGAAAAGGTGAAAGATTTGGATACTCAGTTTGGCAAGCCTTTTGCCCACACACTTGTCAAAAGTGGGTGGAAGAAGAGGTCGGTTTTTTTTTAATTGCCGTATTGGAAGTCCTTGTATGTGAGACATTTTCTTGATGTTATGCATATTGAAAAAAATGTATTTGAAAGTGTTATTGGCACGTTACTCAATATACAAGGAAAGTCTAAGGATGGCCTTAAGGCAAGAAAGGACTTGATAGCGATGGGAATAAGAACTGAATTAGGACCCTTGAAGAAAGGAAAACGAACATATCTACCGCCTGCTGCTTATACTCTATCTAGAAAGGAGAAAAAAACATTGTGTAAGTTTCTAAGTGAAGTTAAAGTTCCAGAAGGGTACTCTTCAGATATTATAAGACTTGTGTCTATGAAAGACCTCAAGTTAAAGAGTTTAAAGACCCATGATTGCCATGTTATAATGGAACATTTTCTCCCAATAGGTATACGTTCTATTCTTCCAGAAAAAGTAAGAAGCTCTATAACTAAGTTATGTTCTTTCTTCAAGTCAATTTGCAGTAAGGTGATCAATCCTGCGATCTTACCAATGTTGCAAAAAGAAATCGTTATTACTTTGTGTGAGCTTGAAATGTTTTTTCCTCTATCATTTTTTGACATAATGGTACATCTAGTTGTTCATCTTGTAAAAGAGACACAATTGTGTGGACCAGCTTATATGAGATGGATGTACCCTGTTGAACGTTATATGAAAATATTAAAAGGGTACGTGAAGAACCGAAGTCGACCAGAAGGTTGTATGGTTGAAAGATACATTGTTGAAGAAGCGATTGAGTTTTGTACTGAATATTTGTCTAATGTTCAGTCAATCGGACTCCCCAAGTCTCAGCTTGTCGAAAAGAAAGAAGGAAAAAATCTAATTGGAAATAAAATCGTGGCAGTATCAAGGGTCGAACGGGATCAAGTGCATTTGTATGTTCTGCACAATGAGAATGAGGTTGAGCCGTATGTTGAAATTCACAAGGATGTTCTCCGAGGTTTAAATCCCAATAGAAATGAAAATTGGATAGTACGAGAGCACAATCGATGTTTTATACCTTGGTTTAAGGATCATATTTATTCAAAGTATTATTCAGATCCCGCTTCAATAACAGAAAGGTTGAGATGCTTAGCATATGGTCCAAGTTTCCATGTTTTTTCTTATAGCGCATACGCGATTAATGGATACACATTTTATACCAAAGAACAAGATGATAAAAGTACTATGCAGAATAGTGGTGTCACCGTGGTAGCTGAAGCAATGCACATATCAAGTGTGAAGGACTTAAACCCCAAATTTGCAAATCTGTCGTATTTTGGTGTTATCGAGCGCATTTGGGTGTTTGATTATGAGAAGTTTCAGATTCCTATATTTGGTTGCAAGTGGGTTGAAAATAATAACGGCATTCGAATGGATAAGTCAGGATTTTTGCAAGTGGATCTTAATAGGGTGGGATACAAAGATGAGTCTTTTATTCTAGCCTCTCAAGCTAGACAAGTGTTCTATGTCAATGATCCGAAAAGTACGAAATGGTCTATAGTTCTTTTTTCCAACAAAGTAATTGATGAAAACACTGGAGATCAAGGTGATATTGATGTTGAGATTGAATCGTTTACCAGAAATGATCAAGATGAGAATATTATATCAAATGATTCATATATTAGAAATGATCATAATGAGGGTATTTGGATCAATCCAACCGTCCGTGTTGTTAAGAGACATGTAGAACATATTCCAACCAAGAAAAGAAAGAGAACTTAGTGAAAAAGGTACAGGTCAAATGATTTTAATTGTTTTCTTTATTACAGGTAAAATGACTTTTATGATTTTAATTGTTTTTACATTTGTCATCTGATTTTAATTGTTTTCTTTTTTACAGGTAAAATGATGATGCTGGATATTTGTTTAGATGGAGATGCTCTATTGTCGTCAAGCCTCATTCGCGTAGATGATGATGCTGGATATTTGAAAGTATCCCTCTACGACAATGGAACATGTCCATCTAAACATATATCAATTCTATCTTCAAAAGATAAGGGTTCAATGTTGGCAAGTTACATTGGTTTCCTTGTTCGACAACATATTCCGATTACATGTGATAATTGGAGAAGTCCGGACTTGAAGGTTGGCAAAGAAAAAATATGGTTGGAGATACAGGTACTTACCATATATTGTTATATGTTTTTTGTTGCATCAACTTTGCAGCCCTGTATTGTAGGCAGAATTTAGGACTTCTCAAAGGTGATTTCTTGTTACTTTGTCGTTCATAAAATACACCACTAAATTCTATGCGTTTAATTTTTAATTTTTTTTCATCAGGCTTGTGTCTCAATAGAGGATGGGTATCTACCTAAAGTTACTTTTGTAGTGGTCCAAAAGAGACATCACACCCGTCTCTTTCCTGTCAACCCCAAAGAGACCGATAGAAGTGGAAATATTATGCCAGGTTTTTTCAATATATTTCTCAACGCAGCTGGTATATATTATCATTTGAATTTATCACTTTTTGCTGATTTTGTTGTTCTAAATTGTCAAAGGAACCGTGGTAGACACCAGCATTTGTCACCCTAGGGAATTTGATTTTTACCTTAACAGACATGCAGGAATTCAGGTAATATTAGCTATGTCATTTAACTTTATGCCATTGTTTACTATTTGTTGCTCAATCGCCTTTTGACAGTTCTGTGTTATTTGCATTTGGACGTGTTCTTTTTGCAGGGGACTACTTATGCTGCCATCTGTTGTTTTGGTTGAGCCTTATTTTGTATGGATGTGCGATAGAACTACTAGACAACTTTTGGATATACAGAACATGTTTGCCACCATGGGTGGATGGGCGTTTTTGTTTAGTATTGGTTAGAACTACTAGACAGCTTTTGGATACAGTGGTCACTGGGTGTTGGTTGCTATGTTTTATTCTCTTAATTGTAGTACTTTGAGAATATGTTGTTGTATATTGTTGATCAAAGAATCATATATTAATGTTGTATATATGGAGGATTAATGTTGTATATAAATGGATTCATGTTGTATATATCAATGGATTAATGGTGTATAACATTGGATTAAAGGATGAAATCAATATGAATTTTACACTTTTGCAGCATGCGAACAGGTTACCAATTAAATATATATCCACTGTTTTTCAAACAAATTTTTTTAAAATAACTAACACTTTAGAGGGCGCTTTGTCCAGAAAGCGCCCTCTAAACACTTTACATTGACAACTTTAGAGGGCGCTTTTTCCTGAAAGCGCCCTCTAAACACTTTACATTGACAACTTTAGAGGGCACTTTTCCCTGAAAGCGCCCTCTAAACACTTTACAATGACAACTTTAGAGGGCGCTTCTTCCTGAAAGCGCCCTCTAAACACTTTACATTGACAACTTTAGAGGGCGCTTTTTCCAGAAAGCGCCCTCTAAACACTTTACACTGACAACTTTAGAGGGCGCTTTTTCCAGAAAGCGTCCTCTAAGGTGTCCCTTTATGGACCACTCCAGAGGGCGCTTTTTTCTTAAAGCGCACTATAATGTGGCCACTTTAGACAACGCTTTCTCCAGGAGAACAAAGCGCTGTCTTTACCTATGCCAGCGCCAGATTAGAGGGCGCTTAAAAGCGCTGTTATAGGCCAAAATAAGCGCCCTCTTTTCCCTTATTTGGCGTAGTGGGTGCGACTAAATAACAAGGTATCAATGGTTTCCATTCTTGCCACTTGTAACTTTAAAATAGATTTGAAAATTACAAAATAATTTAAAAGAAAAGTCTGAACATACAACTTTTTACATGAAGATTGGATAATTTTTGTTTTTGATATATTTTTTTAAATAATTAAAAAATATATAGACATAGCGCGAGGCCAAAAGAAAAGAGTATTCTTAAATAAATAAAAACTAATTTTAAATAATTTATTTTTTTACAAAATTGTAAAAACTAATCCTTTAATCTAAAAAAGATTATATAGACAACAAAACTTCGTCTCTAAAAGTTTAACATGCTCAAGACTTAGTTTTTTTCAATAAACTATGATTGTAATTTTCTAAGTAAGATTAGTTCCCAACTGTCATCTAAAAATATTATATCAAACAATAGTCACACCTGCACAAATAATAAAAAAAGTGAGAGGTTGTTTCCCTAAGAACCTAGCAAAAAAACACAAGAGATCTCACTTGAGTCGGTATTCGCATGACATTTTAATAAGTTATCTCTCGTGAGAATCTAATATCTAAGTTACTATCAAGAGAAATCAATCATTTTAGAGGAAAAGCTCCAACAACCATACATTTCATCAACAAAATTAGAGCTCATAGACAAATTCGAAACTCACAACTTACTCTTCTTTGGATGATTTCAAGATCATCAAGGATTTCAACATTGAGATCAAACCTCCTCGTGCTCCTACAATCTAGGAAGTGGTTTGTCATCCTCATCTCCTTGATTGGATAAAGTGCAACTATGATGGTGTTTATTGTCATGATTTTCTCCATGTTGATTGTGGTAGCGTTGCTAGAGACAATGATAACTTTATGCTTGCCTTTGCTGATAAGGTGAATTGACCTTCCTCTTATCTTGTGGAATTTGTCGATGCCATCAATGCTATAAATATAGCATTGAGAGAGGATGGCACCAATTATATATTGAAACTGATTCTTCTAATGTGGTTCTTGCTTTCCACAAGCCTTCTCTTCTGTTGTGACAAATAAAAAATCAATGGTTTGGTTGTTTGGCTCATTTGACTCATAAACACCTTTACATTTCTCATATTTATAGAGAGGGAAACTCTTGTGCTGACTTTATGGCTAATGTTGGTCCCACTTATAGTTTCCTTACCATTTTGACTCAATTCCTAGTAACATAAGAAAGGTTTTTTTTTTACAAAATAGACTATAGATGTCTTTTTGTTTTTTAATTTTCATTTTTTTATGGACATTTATTCTGGCCCATTTTTATAAGCTTCTTCTTTTCAATATACAGAACTTTTATTAAAAAAAACTCTTCTAAATAAGGAATAATACCATAACAATAGAAATAAATAAAATATCTTGATCTAACAAAGGACGAAGAAGATAAGTATAAGTCCTGAGATTATTAAAATTGTTGGATTTAAATGATAAAATATATATTTGCTAAATATTTTTATTAAAATAAATAAATAAATAAATAACACATACACATCACACATTGACTTATAAATGAAGGGAATATTTTCACATCTTATATAGAAACACAATTTTCTAGCTTCTAAAATTCATATAATTGATCTTGAAACACGATAATTTGACTTGAACACATAATTAAACATAATACCTCTAATAAATTGTCTTGTTAATAGTAACACTAGTAACATGATAAAATGGAGCGGAGGATATAATGAATAGCTCTGGGCGGGAATAAAAAAAGCTTGTGAAGTTCAAATAAATAAATAAAACATTTTAATTAATAAAAAAAAGCTGTAAAAGTGTTTGTGGTCACACCCACACACCCACTAACACACCCTTCAATTTCACAACTCTTGACTCTGACACATGTTCAATCACATGCCCCTCTTTTTTTATAATACAAACATATTTCAATAAATTTTATTTATACCCACCAAGTAAATAAAACAAGAAAAATAACCTCTAACCTTTCTTCTTCTTAGTATCTATTTACAAATTATACACTTTCAATTCCTTTTTTTTTTTAATAATGCGTAATTGTAGAACTTAATCTTTCAAATTTTATAAGCTTAAATTGAAATAGACTCCGTTGTCTCATCAAATCAAATGCTCTATCTATTCACTCTTACTATTTCTGACACATTTTTTGCCTACACTTTTTTTATTCATTATTTCTATTTCTATTATTTTATTGGTACTATCATTTAATACATTCGTTTCATTTTCTTTCACATTAACACACTTTTTAAATCTCTAATCTCTACTCTCTCACCATTTCCTTAGCTTCCATTTATTGTTTCCTTAGCTTCAGTTCAGTTGGCATCACTTCTCAAAGGTGATTTCATCTATTTTTTTTTTCATTTACTATTTATTTAACACTTCTTCAAGTTTAATTAAAGAACTCTATTTATTTTTTTTGTGAAAATTGGATTTTTGTTTTTGGAAATTTCAATGCATTTACTAGATGAAATAATGACAGAAATTGACTGTAACCATCCACTGTTTTATTACATTGGGTTACTAAATTTTGTAGGTATTTTTTGGATTTTTTTTGTTAATTTGAACTTTCTGGAAGAAAATTGGTTTAATGATTTTTAGTTCAAATTTCTCTTAAAGTTCATTCTATTATTGTTATGAGGAAAGTTGGTTGTGATTGTTGAGAAAAGTTGCCAACCTTTTTATTTTGGAAATTTTGAAAATTTTGGGGTTTTTCTTTTGATGTATATGAATCAGTGAGATTGTTGAAGAGGGAGTGTGTTTCGTTTCTGGGTTTCTGTTTGTTCTGTAACAAGTTGAAGACTTGGCTAGGGTTTGTTCATGTTTTATTCTTTGTATAGTATTGAAACATTCTGAAATAATGGGATTTTTTTGCATTGGGTTTTGATTTGACTGATATTATGAACATTTTTGGTACTAATGCGTGCAGATGAATGCTCCTCTGTGTTGATGTTGAGTTGATGTTGATGTTGGATTGGTAGACGCAATGACGGATAAGAAGAGATGGTTGTGGAAGCGGAAGTCTTCTGAGAAGAGTCCGGGCGAAGCTGAGAGTTCGGGATCTGTTTCCTCTGAGAGGTATTCTGATGAACAGGTATGAATGATTGTGTTCCTTGGATTTCTCGAAAGTGTTAGTAGTGAGATTTGAATTTCAATTTGAATTTGATTTATATCTTGTATGGATAACACACGATTCACTCGCTTACTTGCAAGTTAGTATTGCGATAACAATACAACTATTAACACATTGTATACCATCTACCGACGTTTTTCGTAGCTATGCTTGTGTGAATCCTGTATTATTGGTAAAATTTCTGATCAACACTTTTTGTGAAACTGAAACTTAAAGCAGGAAGTATCTAAGGAATCTTCTAACGGAAGCAATCATTCACCTGATGTCACCTCAAAAGCTGTGACATGTGCTGACGATGTCGATGATTGTTCAGATATCAATGAACAACTGCCTGATGAAGTTGCATCAACACCTCTACCTTCTTCTACATGCATTGTAAATGGTGGTTCATTAGAGATGAATGAAAACGGAGAGAATGAAAACATATTGAATGAAAAAGAAGATGATTTAAGTGACGGGTCGAGGGATATATCTGAGAAGCTATCTGCTGCTCTTGTTAATGTCAATGCCAAAGAAGACTTGGTTAAGCAGCATGCAAAAGTTGCTGAAGAAGCCATAGCAGGTACACCTAATGCTTTTCTTTTCTCTTTAAACCTATTTTGTTGTCTTATTGAGCCATTTTGTTTACTTAGGATGGGAAAAATCCGAAAATGAAGTAGCAGTTTTAAAGAAGAAACTCGAGACAGTCACGCTGAGGAATTCAGCTCTTGAAGATAGAGTCACACATCTAGATGGAGCACTTAAGGAGTGTGTTAGGCAGCTAAGACAAACAAGAGAAGAGCACGAAGCAAATATTCAAGACGCCGTAGCCGAAAAGACTCACGAATTGAAATCGGACAAAATCAAACTCGAGAGCAAGCTTGTTGAGCTCCAGAACAAATTAGAAGCATCAAATGCCAGATCTTCTATTGACCGTGATATGCGTCAAAGAGTTGAGTGGTTCGAGAAAGAGAATATGGCTCTCAGGCATGAGATCCTAGTTCAATCGGAAGAGCTAAAAATCAGAACAATTGAGAGAGATTTAAGCACTCAAGCTGCCGAGACAGCTAGTAAACAACATTTAGAAAGCATTAAAAAAGTAGCTAAGCTTGAGGCCGAGTGTCGGAGACTGAACAGCATGGCTTCTAAAGCACTCTTAGTTACTGATCATAAATCTATTGCTTCGTCCTCATTTTGTGTTGAATCTCTCATGGATAGTCAGTCGGGCAGTGTGGAACGACTTACTGCTGTGGATTGTGATAACTACAAGATGAGTGGTTTGGAACTAAACAGGTGTGAGCCAAGTGTTTCTGACTCATGGGCGTCCGCATTAATTGCTGAGCTTGATCAGTTCAAGAATGAAAAGTGCTCTCGACAAGCTCCATCCGATTCTGTTAAAATAGATCTGATGGACGACTTTCTTGAAATGGAACGGCTTGTTGCATTGCCTGAGACGAAAAACGAAAGCTTTGTCGAGGAGCCAGTTGTTGTTGACAATCAACGCGTTGACAAAGAAAGCGCTCTCAGAGCCGAGTTTGACATCATGAATCAGCAAATGGATGAACTAAAAGGGAAGTTAGAAAAGTTGGAAGCAGATAAAGCTGAACTAGAGACTGCTTTGATGAAAAGCGAAGAGTTTATCGAGGAGTCACAACTTCAATTGAGGGAATCCAAACAGAAACTGGAGGAGCTTCAAATAGAGCTAGAAAATGCCTACAAATCAAATCAAAAGATAGAAAATCTCCTAATGAGCATGGAGGCAGACACTCGAACACTATCATCCAAGGTCAACTCACTAGAAGCCGAGGTTGATAAAGAAAAGGCTGTGTCGCACGAAGTTGCAGTGAAGTGTAAGAATCTGGAAGAAGAGTTAGAAAGAAAATCTTCAATGCTTGGCTTATTAGAAGTTGAGGTTGAAAAGGAGAGGAACGCGTCGCATGTATTGGAAAAAGAGTTAGAAAGCAAATCTTCAATGCTTGGTTTATTAGAAGTCGAGGTTGAAAAGGAGAGGAACATGTCGCATGAATTTGCAATAAAATGCGAGGGCCTCGAGGAAGCGCTCGAAGGAAAATGTGCAAAGGTTGAGTTGTTAGAAGCAGAGGTTGTCAAGGAAAGGGCAGTGTCGAATGAAGTTGCAGCCAAGTGTAAGAACTTGGAGGAAGTGCTTGAAATCAAATCCGCAAAGGTTGAGTTATTAGAAGCAGAGGTTGAAAAGGAGAAAGCCATGTCTGAAGAATTTGCAATGAAGTGTAGTGAATTGGAGGAAGAGATACTCAGGCCAACATCTAGCTTGTATGGAGAAAAGAAAATCAAGCAGGTTAGTCATCATTTTTATTTTCCATAGAAATAAAAAGGTTATTGAAAAATGAAATCCTAGATATTATAGGTTCTGTAGCACCGGCACCTCTACACCTCTAAAAAAAGCTCTATCACTGTGTCGGTGTCGGTGTCTGTCCTTCATAGATTATAGTCATAGGTTAAGTTTTTTGTTGCATATATTTGAAATTGGAGGTACTCTCAACACAAGTGAACTCATGCAATGCATTTGATCTTTTCATGACAGGAGGACCTAGCCCTCGCAGCCGGAAAGCTCGCCGAATGCCAGAAAACAATAGCATCTTTAGGGAATCAGCTAAAATCTCTAGCTACTCTTGAGGATTTCCTTATTGACACTGCTGGCATTCCTTCAAGTCCATCACTCATTGCTCATGCTAGTGGAGAGATGTGGAAGATGCATTCAAATGACACATTTTCACCTAAAAGAGATTCCATTTCTTCTAGGATGGCTGATGCTAGCTCTGGTCTATCCCTAAACAAACACGATGAAAGCTCGCCACTTTCGTCGTCTCCTTCAGCTTCATCGGTAGCCTTCCCAAATCATGCAAGTTCTGAGAGGAGTCGGAACGGTTTCGCAAAATTTTTCTCGCGAACCAAGAGTGGGATTAGGCTAGAAATTTAGTAGTAGTAATTCTTTTACTCAAGTTGTAGACAGGTTCATTTCATCATTCAATCAAAAAGACAACTTTACTCAGTTTGCATCAATTATGTCTTCTTTTTTAAAGTCTTGTGTTGGGTATTATATGCCTTTTGAATTTGAACTATGAAACATGAACACTGAGATTAAACACAATACTGATATTATGAAAACATTGGTAGTTAAAAATTCAACAAATCCACCCTCATTTAATGTCATTATTTGACCAAGATTCATAAATTAATTTGTTAATGTTGTAAAAAATTATTATTAGTAAAAAATGGCAACCCTGTATTTTGAACCATAATTGAAAGATTAGTGCTTAAGAAATGCCATTATTTGTGTATAATAATGTTCATCAAGTGTACTATGTGATTTATTTAATCCTAATGTTAGTGGATAATAAATGTAACATGGCATAGCGTGGCCCATAATTTTTCCATTTATTTCATCTTTTCTACTCTAGTACATTGTTAATTGCTGCACGTATTGGAAAAAAATCTGAGAAGATTAACAAAAAGGAATTTGGGGTGAGAGAGGCTCGAACTCTCGACCTCAGGATTACTCAGGAGCTATGAGACCTACGCGCTAGCCAACTGCGCCACCACCCCTTGTTGATGCTTCCTCACAAATTCATAATACACTTATATATAGTTTTTACTAAAAGTTTCTATTGTCATTTACTTTCACATTTGTGATCATAAATTTTCATGAATAAAATAAATACGAAAAAATTTATACAAACCCCACATGTGTCTAATTTTATTCTTCGTTGAGGATTATGTTTCCTTAAAAATTTCACAAAAATTTGTTTTTTTACAACTTGCTTCATTTCTGTTCATAGACATAGAGTAAAGTCCCCATCACTATTTTTTAACATAATATTATGTCAAAATATTTTTATATACAAAATATTAAAGTATAGAACAATAATAATAAAGTCTTACTCCACTTGGGTAAGCTATCTGAATCAAATTTCGTCATAATATTATGTCAATATTCGAGGTGTTTGCGGACTGTTTGATTCGATTTCAAGAGAAAATGATATCTAAATCAATAAAAAATATATGGATTTGTTTGGATTGAATTTGCACCTTTTTGTTATAAAATCAAAACCGAACCAAATGAAGAAACAACAAGTTGGTTTGAGTTGGATTGGTCGGATATATTAGAAACAAATGTGCAAAAATATTTTTAAAAAATATCTAAGTTACGTTAACTAATTTTCCAAAATAATATAAAATCCTTAAATTTTTCGTGTCTCAGTATAGTTTGTGAATGTCATAAATGACGTTTCATTTTTTTCTTATTGAAGTTGAATATCTTATACTATTTTTCATGATAATGATGATATAAATTATACAAATTAATTATAATTGATTTGGGTAGACGGACTCGTAGATGCCGTACCTCGAAAAAAGAATACGACATTCACGAAGCGCGTCGCACGCTCGTAGAATGGACTAGCAGAGTCGCCACCAAACTTAATATCGACAAAATCCGTAAAAGAACGACAATGATTATGGTCGTCGCAACTAAATCGGGTTCGAGAATCGATTAGGCAAGAAGAAGGTATTAGCACCCCTCATCTCTGTTGTATTCAACGATAACCGTTTAGTTGGTTTGTGCTTAAGTGTTTGCTTAAAAAAGTTTTGGAGAGAAAAAGAAAGGGGTCACAAAAACGTTTTTATTAATGTGCCTAACAAGATTGCGGGTCTTGCTCCTACGTATCTCCAGGTGCGATGGAGAACTCAAGACTACGTAGTTCTGGGTAGAAAATATTTGTTTGTTGGTCGATTTTAGCGAAAACTATTTTGTCTCAATCGACAAAAAAATAATGCTTGCTACCCAAAATAAATGGAGAAAGGAACATTTGCATCCGACCGAATGGATATAAATATACACATTCGCGGGAAATCGTCGCTAGTTTACTCATACATATAAGTGGACGAAGCGTTGTCTTGCAACGTCTTGAGACGAAATACATTTCTTTGTGAAAAGGGTTTTAAAGTGATCGCCCAATGGCGAGAACAAGTTTGATGATGGGAGCTCGGATAGTCGAGAACTACATCTCTTATCCCATCTCTCGGGAGCTCGTGGACTACATCACGTTCCTTTTTCATCTTATTTGTGAAAAAAGTCTATCATTTTTTAGGTTTCTTTGAGTTTATTGAGAAAGTCCACTCGACATTGATCGATGTTTGTTTTGCGTTGTGGAATTGCTTGGAGGGTGATGAGTGTTTGGATGGTCGAGAACTAGATCTCGTATCTTAACTATCAGGAGTTCGTGGTCTACACCCCGTTTCTTTTCATATGATTTTATTGAAAACTGTTATATAATGATTAAGTATTTTTTATTTTCGTTTGAGAAAAGAGCTTGATGTTTGATCAAGCATTTGATAAATGCAAACTAGCGCTTAAGCCTCTAGCACGAACAAACAAGCCAATGTTTAACCGTTAGAATATGATATAAACACTTGTTCATTAAAATCAATCAACCAACACTCATTTGCTACTAAGAACTACGTAGCTTTAAGTTCTCCATCACACCCGGAGATACGTAGGAGTGAGATTCATTGTCTTGACAAACACTAACAAAATACACCAAAAAAATCCTTTATCTTCCCGAACTATGAAGCTTTGAATTCCTCATTGTACCTGAGGATACGTAGGAGCAAGACTCGCAATCTTGTCAAACACCCTAATAAAAACTTTTTTGTGACCCCTTTTCTTTTTTCACTTTCGATAATTAAAAAAAACAATTAACATAAACTAACATTTAATCGCAAATTTAACTAAAAGGTTTCCATTGAGTACAACACACGTGAGAGGTGTGAATACCTTCCTCTTGCGTAATCGACTCTTGAACCTGAATTTGTTTGCGAGAACCATCTTTTTTTATTTTAAATTTTTATCGATATTTTTCATTTCCCTCTTTGGGAATAAATAAATTTTGGTGGCGACTCTATTCGAACCATTTTTTCCGCGACTTCGCGAAGGATCGTATTTTTCGAGGTACGACGCCAGACAACACTGAACTTCAAAGATAATCTTCCAGACAGTGTTGAACTTAAAATGTATAGTCAGACGGTGTTAGACTTTGAAAATGACCTTCTAGAAAGCGATGTACTTTAAAATGAACTACCAGACAATGCTTAACTTGAAAATGAAATGCCAAACAACGTTGTACTAACACGAAATTCCAGACGGTGGTGGACTAACATGAAATACCATATGACATTAGACCAATAAAATGAAATTCCAGATGGCGCTGGACTTGAAATGAAATGTTAGACGATGCTGGATTTGTATCCGTAAGCATAAATAATATATATTGGCTTCAAACGGAGGATGCCAGAAACAAAATTGGACTTTATGCCAACGAAAACCGAACTATGGTTTAAGGGCGCCAAATAAAATTGGACTTGAAGAGGCATGAAAAAATCAAAATATGGTTTAAGGGCGCCAAATAAAATTGGAATTTAAATATTCCTGCGAAAACCAGACTAGGGTTTAAGGGCGCCAAAATAAAATTGGACTTTGAAGATGCCTGCGAAAACGAGACTAGGGTTTAAGAGCGCCAAAATAAAGCTGGACTTAAAGGAATGTCTGCGAAAACCAAAATACGGTTTAAGGGCGCCAAATAAAATTGGAATTTTAAGATGCTTGTGAAAACCAGAATAGGGTTTAAGGACGTCAAATAAAATTGGACTTTGGAGAATGCTTGTGAAAACCATAACATGGTTTAAGGGAGCCAGATGAAAATTGGACTTAAAGAGAATGCCTGCGAAAATCGGAATATGGTTAAGGGGTGCCAAATAAAATTGGACTTTGGAGAATGCCTGCAAAAACCGGATTATGGTTTAAGGGTGCTAGAAACAAACTGGACTTAGAGAATACCCGCAAAAATCGAAATATGGTTTAAGGGCGCCAAAAACAAACTGGACTTACATAATGCTTGCGAAAATCGAAATATGGTTTAAGGGCGCCAACATGAAAATTGGACTTAAAGCATGTCTGCAAAAACCGAACAAGGTTTAAGGGCACAAAATAAAATTGGACTTAGAGAATGCCTGCGAAAATCAAAATATGGTTTAAGGGCACCAACATAAAAATTGGACTTAAAGGATGCATGCGAAAACCGAACAAGGTTTAAGGGTGCCAAATAAGATTGGACTTAGAGAATGCATGCAAATACCGAAATATTGTTTAAGGATGCCAACATGAAAATTGGACTTAAAGGATGCCTATGAAAATCGAACAAGGTTTAAGGATACCAAATAAAATTGAACTTAAATGATGCCTGCGAAAACCAAACAAGGTTTAAGAGCGTCAAATAAAATTGGACTTTGAAGATCAAGGGATATATGATCAACAACAAGACTTGGGTCAATGCAAAATGAGCGCGAAGTACATTTCGGTTATGCATGATTTAATTTTTTTTCTATGTATGATATATGAATGATCATGATATGCAAATGTTAACACTATGTAGACTAGGGGTTTACAGAGGCTGTTTTTGGAAGTTCTTATTCCTCAATACCGATAACTCAACCAAGTATTTTGTGATAGATGTATTCAAAGGAGAATTCTATCAAGCTTGATAATTATAACTAGTCAAGGGGATCCTTTCGGAGGATCGATGAGTTGCTAGCATGATTTCCCGGCACTCGTCTCGAACTTAACGGTTGCTGATGGGTGTAGGATGTAACACCCCCGTTTTTCTAGAAATTATTTATATTAATTAGTTATAATTTTATGTGTGTATCTAATTATAATTTGTGTGATTATTGAGATGTTTTAGGGCGACAAGGGTGGGTGACCCTTAGGTATAAATTGTAGAGGGTAATTAGAGGTTGGTAGATTCATTCAAAACTATTTAATGGATTAATATAATATTTTAGTGTTATTATTTAATGAAATGATAAAATAAAAGGAGAATATTATTAGTATTGTTGTTATTAAAATAAAATTAGAGACAAGGAGTGCATGACGGTAAATAAGAGGTTAAGTAAGGGCAATAATGGAATTTTATAATTAAGGGAGATTAGGTT
Organism: Lathyrus oleraceus; assembly: GCF_024323335.1. Taxonomy (NCBI): domain Eukaryota; kingdom Viridiplantae; phylum Streptophyta; class Magnoliopsida; order Fabales; family Fabaceae; genus Lathyrus; species Lathyrus oleraceus. Next base: position 45,986,531 of record NC_066584.1, on the reverse strand, counting down.
AATGATGAAAAAGTTATAAGAGGTTGAAGAGTTTTTACGTAGAAAAAAAATCAGAATTTGGTGAGAAGAGAAGGTGGCAAAAGCTAGGGCATAAGAATGACTCCATTGAAGAACTTTAGAAAGGAAGAACATATAAAAACCATAATTTATGCTAAGGATTGAGGTAAGGGTGGAGAATTATTTCAGTAATAAGGGGTGTGATGGAAGGGTAGATGGAGGAACCCTTAACCTCCTTAGGATTGGGTGTTCTAAATCTCAGTCATGATGTTTCTGTTATAATTGTTGATTTTATGATAAAATTGGTATGGATTTCGTGTACCTTATATGTGTGTATTTTTCTGTTTTGATGATTGAACATATATCCACCATTATTACAATTTTGAAGGTTGTAGGCATAATCATAAGATAATGATTTGATGATTTAATTGTGTTAAAATTATAAATTAACTTAAGATAATTAGAGTGTTGCATGGGTTATATTTTTTGGAGCGTTTGGGTTTTTACGAAATCGAAATTGAAGGTCCGGAAGACTTCCAACGATGAAAAACGCAAAAAAAGTTGCATTCTGTCAGTCACGACCGCGTCAGCCCAAGGGAGCGCGCTCAGCGCGGGTGCCGTTGTTCATGTTTTTCTGTCGAAATAGTTTTGGCCATATCTTTTGATCCATATACCCAAGTGATATGTCGTTTAAAGCTTTAGAAAGCTAACTGTCAGATCTATAACGTGATAGTGATAAGTGAATTATTTGAGTATTATTCCTATACCTATTGTGTTAGTGAAGTTTTTGTTCATATGTTCAATTAATGAATTGTTGACATATCTCGACGATTTTGGTCATAAATTTCATTATGTAAGTTCGATTTTGATGATGTTTGAAGCATTAGAAAGTCAACGCTCAGATCTATAACATGGTAGTGATCAGTGAGATGATTGAATATTATTCACGTGCCTACTATGTTGATAAATGTATTGGTTTATATGTTTGGTTGATGAATCATTGCATTGTTGTAATATCATGGTGCGATAATGATGTTGTTATGTCAATGATGTTATGATAATGATGTTAAGGTGTTTGTGAGTTGCTACTGTTTATTTATATTATTGACGTGGTAACATGAATTGATTGTTGAATGATGAATGATGTGATGCATAAATGATGAGATGTGTGTGGGGATCCTTTTAGTGAACCTTGTTGTGTTAATGCATGTTACTTGAGAGTCATGCATCATGGTGTATGTAATTCAGTCTAGTTCTGGTGAGCCACGGTCCTATGGTGATGGAGCGGGTACGAGTATCTAATTTCTATTATGGGGGATTGGTGAAGTGTTACCTCTGGTGATGGTAATGAGTTTTTGTGAGCCTCGATCCCATTGTGATGGATCATGTACGAGTAACCAATTCATATTATGGGGAATTAGTGAAGCGTTACCTATGGTGATGGTAGTAATTTTTATGTGCTCCAGTTCCAAGAGGGAATCGATCCTATGGTGGGGATCATGGAGTGAGATGAACCTGAGTGTTCATATTTGGTACCACATGCATGTCGAGTCGGTGTTGAATACATTGCATAAGTGTTGCATTTGTATTGATTATTGTTGATATGTTATTGGATGAGAATACTTAGTATGTTGGTATTGATTGAGTAATGTGAGTCGTTATTGTGTCATGAGTCGCATAACATGAATGAAATGTATGTCTGGAATATGACTATTTGTGATGATAATGTTGTTGCATATAATATTGATGATAATTGAGATGTTGTTGCATATGATATTAATGATAATTGAGATGTGGTTGCATATGATGTTAATGATAATTGAGATATTATTGTGATTTAATTAAATTGTGCGATAATTATATGTGGAGTTTAAAAGGGTGTCACACTAGTGGTATCAGAGTAGGTCAGTCGGTCCGTCCAGGTTGTTTAATTATGTTTGTTCCCTAGTATGCGACATGTGTGTGAGAACACTCTCGATGCTTATTTTATTTTGCATTTGAAGGTTTGGAATGAAATAAGTGGATGAGAAACATCTTCTTCTCTAGGATGTTCCAACTGTAGAGAGCTTGAACATCATGTTACTGCATGCGAGAGTGCAGTGTTGGCTAGTTCAACTGTTTTGAGAATGTTATGCTTTTCCTGAACCCGAAGAGAGGTCAGATTCGAGGATGGTGTCGGTTAGCAAAATAGTGTGATCCTTGAGGGAAGATAGTCAGGTGTTCTCGTTGGCCGCTTCCTTGTGATTATTCCCTTCAAATCATCACCTATCTTTTTTTCGAGCATGGTGAATTGTATCTTCCCTTCATTATCAATCGAGGATGAACAATACTCGAGCTTGACAACTCTCTAATTTTCTGATATCGTAGGAGAGTATTCAGTTTGGATTTGAGATTGACGAGAAGTATGTCCTCGGAGACCCAAAACTGAAGTGGAGGATTTGCACCATTGAAATACACTAATGCAAGATGGAGATTGGGGTTTGTTCTTATTTTTGTAAAGAAAATGGAATGAGAGGCCCTATTTATATAAATCGTATATCAACAAGGACCTTACAAATACTATCATATAATCAAAACAGAATTTGGAGATGCATCTCCGGATCGGTTTTTTTTAAATATAAGGGTTTATCAAAAAATGCATCTCTGGATGATCCATTTTGTTGTTTTTTTAATAATTAGAAGGTGTGTCCAGAAATGCATCTCCCGATGATCCCATGTGTTTTTTTTAATAATTAAAAGGTGTGTCCAGAGATGCATCTCCGGAACCACAAAAAAATTATGCATAACAGAACCAAGATATTATGCGGGGAAGAATTTCAAAACACAAAAATTATCCAAAAAATACCACCCAATTTTATAATATTATGTAGTGTGTTACAGAAAAAAAAGTGTTACATTGTTAGGTTATAACTAAAGTGCATCAAAACATATGTCACTGCCTAAATATATTGTTGGTTCATTTTCAATCTTTCCTTATTTGCTTCTCTTTCAATATCGTTCAATTTGGTAAACTCTTCCATCCTTTCTAAAAAGTGACCTGACCAAGTTTCAGCGTCTTGTGTGAAATATGTCGTCCACTCCAGTGGTGTCTTTTGTATAGGACATCCTGGTTTCAAATAAACTTGAACAAAATGTTTTTTTATAGCTAACCAATATACGTGATGTGTTAGGATGAAGTTTGAGGTGGCTTGCTCCTAAGTGGAAAAAATGTTTCTGAGAAACCATGTTGTTTTAAAGCAATGCACACCCCGTCATAAGCACTTGTTATAAGGTGTCCCATTTCCGAAAAGCGCATCAATTTTTCAAACGGAGTCGGACCCATAAGACAAGGAACTAGAGCATTGAGAATTGCATCATAATTTTCTTTGTTTCCATATAGCCTTATGTATAATTCCCTATGTGAGTTAACATGTTCAAAGTATGAAAGAGATAGTCTCATAGAGTTGTCACTTTACGTCAGTTTGGCATTTTTAGGGACACCCTTTATTTTAACCGGTTCCGGCGATGGTTTCAAATCAATTGTTTTTGGGTAGGCAATCTTCTTCAGTTATTCAACTCCGTTGATGAGTAAAAATGAATCAAGATTTAATGCAAATAAAAAAAGAAGAAAATCATGGGCATTACCATCATAATGAATTATGTCCTCGAATAACATACATGTCCAATCATCATTGATTTCCAGGATATAAGATACTCTTTGATCAGTTATGGCACATAAATGTGCCAAATTGGTGGATTTGTCTGGATTTTTGTCTTGACATGGTGAGTTATTCCGCACTAAAGGATCCTTATCAAAGGGGAGTGAATAACTTAAAACCGAAAAATTAGTCAACACCTGGCAATGACATTCTTCAATAATTCCATGTGTTGTAATCCTACTACAATATTCAGATATTAAAAGTAAAAAATATTCGGAGTTAAGTTCAAATTTGACAAACAAATGTATGAGATGTTTTTGCACCTGCTTGGCCAAAGAAGTAGGTAGAAACATGTCATTGACGAGGGTATGCAACGATGTATATGACTTTGCACCAATACTTTGACTAATAGCCACCTCACCCTGTTAGTTTTCACAAGATTTAGTTGGTGTCAGTGAAAAACTAAAGAAAATCCTAATCATCTGAAATATTAATCAAGAAAATACTAGTTATCAGATATGTTAATCAAGAAAACACACCTTAGGGTTAATAATGAATATTTTGCTCTTTGGAATTCGAGTCTTAGATAGTGTACTGAAATCAATTTTTCGTTTCATTAAATAAGTTGTCACGATCTTTCGAGCGATAAATTTTTATCGGATAAACAATAAATAAATACACTTGTATATTGATTTTTATTAAAAACATATTCGATTATCATCGTTGTATATTTATTTTTATTGAAAGTATATTCAAATATCATCATAGTATTAATTTAATACAATGATCCATCAACTCAAAATAATATTATACTTCACATTTTCTTTTCTAATATTTTATGTAATTGAAAATCATCATAAAAATACTTTATTTATTTCCAAAAAGGGAAAGGAAAAATATTGATAAAACCCCTAAAAGAACGACAATGCTTATGGTCGTCGTAATCAAATCGGATTCGGGTGTCGATTATGCAATGAGAAGATATTAGAACCCTTCACGTCCGTAATACTCATCGAGAACCGTTTAGTTAGTTTGTGCTTAAAAAAGTTTTAGAGAGTAAAAGAAAGAGGTCGCAAAAATATTTTTATTAATGTGTCTAACAAGATTGCGGGTCTTGTTCCTACGTATCTCCAGGTGCGATCGAGAACTCAAGGCTACGTAGTTCTAGGTAGAAAATGTTTGTTGATAGATTTTAGAGAAAGCTATTTTGTCTCAATTGACAGGAAAATAATGCTTGCTACCCAAAACAAGTGGAGAAAGGAACATTTGCATCCGATCGAATGGATAAACATATATACATTCGCAGGAAAATGTCACTAGCTTACTCACACATATAAGTGGATGAAGCATTGTCTTACATCATCTCGAGATGAAATCCCTTTCATTTATGAAAAGAGTTTTAAAGTGATATCTCGGGGGCGAGAAAAGAGTTTGATTGGTTGAATGTCTTTTTGGGTTGATGGCGAAAACTTAGATGATCTAGAACTACATCTCATATCTCATCTCTCGGGAGCTCGTGGAATACACCACGTTCCTCTTTTATCTTATTTGTGAAAAGAGTATAACATTTTTTAGGTTCCTTTAAGTTTATTAAGAAAGTGCACTCGACGTTGATCGATGTTTGTTTTGTGTTGTGGAATTGCTTGAATGATGATGAGTGTTCGAATGGTCGAGAACTACATCTTATATCCCAACTCTCAAGAGCTCATGGAATACACCCTGTTCAATGTCAAGAAACTATAAAGTAATCATCTGATTGAGATCTCTAAGGGCGTGAGGGTTTTCATTTAGCTTTGTCATCCTTGTATGGGAGTTCTGAGTTGTTTTCCTTTGTAGTGCTTTCCATAGTTGTGTTTGCTATCTCATATCATATATTCTCCTCTTTTTGTTGTTGTAACTTTCTATCTGGATCCTCTCTTCTTCAGTGTGTGTTTTTCTTGTGTTATCTTGAATAACCCTATCTTCAACTTTATTTAGAGATATTTTTTCTAGTTGTTTAACCATAGCTTTGGGACATGGCTGTATTGGCATATGCTTGGCCTTTGTGTAGGATTGCTGCTGAATTAATTTTGTAAAACAACAGAGATGAAGAGCATACCCATAATGAGATGTTTTGTCCAGTGTAATGTTTATTTGTTTTAGCTAAAATTTGCCAAAGGGGGAGATTGTTAATACCTTAGGATTGACATTAATTTTGTAAAACAAATAATGTATTCATCTCTGTTGTTTTAATATGTTGGGTTGAAGAAGTTCAACATCTGGACCAACATGTCATGTACGATGTCACGACATCAGGCCTGTGACATCGTACATGTGTAGAAAACTGAATTAATTAATTCAGTATATATTCTGGGATTAGTAAGGATATTTGGTGAATATCCTAGCTTCCATGTGGAGGTCTTAAAGACTCAATCAGAACATATATATAGGCTCAAAATAAGGAGATATATATGGAGAGATTTTAGGATTGAAGACCTTGTTTGTAGCAGAAATTTTCTGCTGTATTTGTAACAGCAAAGAACAAGTTTGCTGCGATTTCTGAAGGCCCAAAACCAGTTGGGTGATTAGGTTATAAATAGCATATTGTAACCTAGTTTTTGTAAGCCTCATAGAATGAAAATTTAGGGGTGTGTGTAAGGTAAACCTCCCAATCTGTGGGAAGGTTACCATGTGTTTCTCAGTGGTAAAAGCTGAGAGTATTTGTAACTCAAAGCCTGTAGGCAAGAGTGATTATGTTCTTGAATGAAGCTGTGAAGCAAGTTCAAGGTGTTTGAACATTACATTGTATTTGTAGTGATAGGAATGGAAACTGGAGGTTTCTATCTAGGAGTTCCTAGGTATAGATTGCATTGGGTAGGGATTAAGTGAAGAGTTGTAAACGGGGGAGTTTAACTCTGAATTAATACTACTGATAATGGATCTTCTTCCTGGCTTGGTAGCCCCCAGATGTAGGTCATGTTGGACCGAACTGGGTAAACAATTCTCTGTGTTTGTTTTCCTTCTGCATGTTATAATCCTGTCTGCACTAACTCAGGTTGTATTGCAGTCTGCTAACCAAGATGAAAAAAGACCTGGTACATATCCTTTTGTATGAATGTCAATCAGAATGTTTTAACATTCATCACTGACCACAGATACTGAACTTTAGGCATGGTGATCTCAGTTCAGTATTTAAGTAAGTCTGATCCTCAAAAGGATAACAGACCTAGCCAAAGGATCATAGTGAACCTGTCAAACTGGATGTCTTGACAGTTGTTCATGTCGGCTGGTACTGGAGTAGAGACTGGTTAGTCTTGTACAATATAGCAAAGTCAGCACAGTCAGGTTTCAAGAACATAACAGAATCAGCATGTGGAATATGTTCTGGATGTCAACCTGAATGTTGTAACATTCACACCTGACTGCTTGGGCTAAATTGTAGGATAATTAGTTTTTCTGTTTCAGTATTTTTCTCAGGCTAATTTAAGGAATCCAACAGCTGAGCTAAAATTCAGGAAAATAACAACTAACCTACAATTAATGAAACTAACAACTAGCACAATTGTCAACTCCCTAATGTGTGAAAATTAGGTTACCTTGTTTGGCCTGTAGGTTAGGATACACCAGTACTAACACAGCAAATTGAAATACAGTATCAGGTGATGTGCAATTCAATATTGATATATCATGCTGATAACTGTCCAAACACAACAGAAGTAAGTATGGTATTTGATCTCTGTTGTGTCTCTGTACTAGAAGGACAGAACTAAATGTTCTTTCATTCTAAGGTAATACAGTAGCAGAAGTTGTGACTACTGTGAAAGCGTGCTTGAGTACAGGGCTTTAAGTGGTATAACTGTCTTGCTTACAATGTTGGATCAGATGTCATGACTTTGAGTAAAACATCTGAATTCTGACTACACCAGAATTTCAATTGGTATCAGAGCAGGCATCCTGTCTGTTTCTGGATGAGATCCATGGGTGATACTTTCTGGTATCTTGCAAGGAGTTATGTTAGTACTGATGCTGGAACCTGTGAAAGGTTCTGTATTTTCCCTGAATGGTCCCTTGAAGTAGGTGGATGGACTGTTCATGACGGGAATGGTGTGTATCTGTCTCTGGAGGTTGGCAATTGGCCTTTGTGTGGGACAGCTGTGCCAGTATTGAATCACATTCAAACTTGGTATGGTCTTGGAGGCTGATCTGGTGAAGTGCGTGTTCATAGGGTGAGTTGTATTATGATTTCCGCTGCATAATACCTGGCAAAACTCAAACTCTGATGTAGTTTCCCCCCATGTGGATGAAAGGCTGCTGTATTCAAGACTTCATCATATTCTACTGAAGATGTCAAAGATACTTGAGCCCCATCAAGTCCACGCTTCTTGGTAAGAATCACCTGATCCCTGATTCTTGTACTCTCCTGGGTAGTGTATATGAAGACCTTGAAGACTGTCAAGAAGGATAAACTAATGTTCTATGTGATGTTAGAACATGTTGGTCAACAAGTAGGTAGCTACTGGTTGAAGAGCAGATGTGTTTAGGTGTCAAACAAAGGGATACTTTGGCTTGAAACCTACTCCTGACCTGGAAGAGGAGACATCTGTGTGTGCTAAGTTGACAAGGGTAGGGTCAACTGTGTGTGTGCTCAAGAAGGTCACTTTTAGAAGTATGATCTCTAGAAGTGGAGCTGGTTGAGATGTGACATTATGCAATCCCCGCTGTGTGCCTTATTCCTGTAGATTGATCAGGGTTGGAGAGTTGTTTCCTGAAATACTATGGTGTACTGGAAGACAAGTCCCCTGGATGATAGAAGTCAATAATGGGGTAACCTGACGGCTATTCCATTTAAGAGGATTGGGACCATGAATCTTGTTATTCAAACACCACGATCAGAAGTGACAGTTCTTTCAAGGAGTGAGAATATGAAGATTCAGAGGTTGGTTGAGGTAGTATGCTCTGGCAATGCATATCCACTATGGACTGGTGTTGTTGTCTTTCACTAGTACTTATGGTCAGCTGAAGTCTGATTGGTGTGATTGGAGTATGTATAGGTATAACTCATAGAGTTAGGTGCCACTGGTAGGGATGGTGTATGTCATGTTGAGACATGTCCGTACAATGCATGGATATTGGTGTGAAGTTTCCATGATTGTTAATTTGAGGGGGAGTTTTGGTTAACCTCCTCACATTTGGTCAGCCTAGGTATGGTTGGCTGTTGACCTGTGTCACATGGGTTCTGGTGGTTGTGTGACACAGTTGCAAGGAAGAATTCATCTCTCTCATTCCTAAGGGTGAATTTAATCTGGGAAGACTTTCAAAATTGTCAAGGTGCTTGCAAGCAGAAGATGTTGACACAAGAAGAGTACTTTCAAAGTATTCTTATGGTGGAAGTATCTGAAAGGATAATTGGGAAAGGATTTAAGATCAATGTCTGCTTGTGCCAAGTACAAGTGTTTAATTGATTATCCTTGGAGCTCAAGATAATTGATGTTCTTAAAGATGTTGGAACATCACTTCTTCAAGACCCTGTGCAGAATCACAGGAAGGATAGTTCATTGGCTTATGATCTATCTCTTTGGTGGCAGCAAAAGCATATGATCTCTGAAAAGGTTTCCTGGCAAGAAACATGTTCAACCTTGGTATGTACAAGAAGAAGAAGACATCATAGTCTTGATGGTGGTTACTTGGATCAGTTTATTTCTGGTCTAGGTAAGGAAGTGCATTAACTTATGCACACTATGAAGTTAAGAACAAGTGACAGCTTTCTTAACATCATGGAAACAGTCTTGCTTTAGGAAGAAGAATCCTTGGTATAGCTGAAGGGTTAGTTGCTAACTGGTCCTTCTGAAGACTCTTGCACCAGAGTGTCTGATGTCTTTGGATAAGAAGCAGGAATTCATCAAGGTGTGAGCTTGGATGACTTAACTGCAAACCTGCAGGATGGAGGTTGTTTACTCAAACTTGGTTCCATAATCAAGTCTATGAGAACATTGAACTCTTGTTCTGTGAAGGGAGGAAGTTCTTTCAAGTGGCAGAAGAAGGAGCTGAATTCAACAGCTAGATGTCAAAACACAATGTTGTGACATTTGGTTCAACATCAGATTCTTAGTTGGTGAAGAGACACATCAACTTGAGATAGAAGGGTCTACAGGGTTGTAGATTGGATACTTCAAAAAGGTCGTTCTCGTTGCAGTTCTTGGAGTTGCTGGACAGAAAGGATGTTACATGTTCATGTCTTAGAAAATCTAATTTTGTTCAACATGTAGCTTGAAGTTCAAGTCTCACTTGGAAGGTCAGAATATCCTTGGGAGAGGTCTGATAAACGTGGAGAGGTCAAAGAATGGCATTTGACTTTTTCATATGAGGATTCATGAAGGAGGTAATCAACCAGTGGCATTTGGTCTATCTCAGAAGTGAGTTCGAAGAATCAAGATAATCCACATATGGCAGCTGATTATTCTTGAGGAAAGTCTGAGACAAACTACTTTTGAGCAGAAAAGTAGTAAGTTGAAGACAAAAGAAGGTGTTTTCTATTCATCTCTTGGAGCTTGTGGTAGGAGTTCTGAGCTATCTATGGAAGATTATCTCTTGTAATGGGATGAAAATGTATATGTCCCAATTTATGTCTGGGTTCTTCTTGATCAAGCTGGTGACTCAGTGATATCTGAAGACTATCAGATGGTGTTCCTTGTTATGTTGTGAAGGATGTTCCAGCTGATGTTAGAACATCTTGTGAAGGGGTTTTCTGTTCTGGTTAGAAGAGAGAGAGACACAGAGTGTGGATGTGGTCAGCCAAGAGGGTTGAACAGAGGGGGTACTCTTGAAGACATGAAGATGCGTCTTATGTTTTCCATTCATCAAGTGGTCTGGATTCTCTTTGAATCAGGTAGTATGTGAAGGTCCAACTTTGGGGTGTTGGATATGCTCATGTGTGACCTCCAAGTTTCAAGAGGAGAGCAGGCTGTCCATGACAAGGGGAGTTTTGTCATCAAGCTTGTGGTCTACGTATTCTCTGATAACTAGGTATGACACCTTGTCAGTTATCAGGATGTTGTGATGTATGTCAAGGCTGAGTGAGCAGAAGAATGTCTGACCGGATGTCATGACATTGCCCTGGACAATGCTGTCAATTCCTTCTGAATCTTAAATTCATTAGGAATTATAAGGGTGATGTGTCTAATTTCGATAAATCAGAATAAGCCTGATGACTACAGCTGTGTGGTACAGGGGGAGTAACCATCTGCTGAAGTGTGGGAATTTGGCTGTAGCAATGCCAGATGTCAAGTCTCTACTGGAGGTATGACAGGGGTCTTGGGAAATGTTGAATACTGGCAGAATGCAGGAAAGAGCCGCGTGGAATGTTAAGACATCGCGTGTAACGTGTCTGACTGCATATATGGAATAGTCTCCATGCACTGGAACTGCTGTTTTGGAAAAGAAACAGTCAAGAGCTATAAAAGGTATTCAAAGATAGTCTGAGATTTTGTTGGTGATTCTCTGACTGTTTCTCAGCAAAAATTAATGAATCTTGACCAAGCATTTATTCCTACCGTTAATTCCTAAGCACAGGCTGGACTATTTAAAGGATGTAATAACCCTCTTCTTCTCACAAGAGAAACACTCCATTCCCTCAGTATCATGGGATATGTTAAGGTTTGGGCAAGCTGCGCCTGGATCTGGTTTTGTGAGGGGTGCCTTTACAAATGTTTAGCTAAAAAGGGGGAGAGAAATAGAAATACAGTCCTGGGGTTGAGAATGTACCAGAAGCAAACTAACTGTGGTAGCAAACAGAAGTTGGTGTCAGGCACAAAATCCACCAACTAGGCATATCACTTGTGTCTTGTGATCTGAGTTAAGAGAACAGTTGTGTCTTGTGATCTGAGTTACATTATCTATGTACTCAGTATTACATATTCTTCCGGAAGCTCTCCTGTTGAGGGAAAGGGTTCTGGTACAACTGATCCGTGTTCCTCTACTTCCTCATGTACACCAACCTTGGTGTTTGTGGTGGTGGAGTCAATGACAGAGATGAAGAGCATACCCATAATGGGATGTTTTGTCCAGTGTAATGTTTATTTGTTTTAGCTAAAATTTGCCAAAGGGGGAGATTGTTAATACCTTAGGATTGACATTAATTTTGTAAAACAAATAATGTATTCATCTCTGTTGTTTTAATATGTTGGGTTGAAGAAGTTCAACATCTGGACCAACATGTCATGTACGATGTCACGACATCAGGCCTGTGACATCGTACATGTGTAGAAAACTGAATTAATTAATTCAGTATATATTCTGGGATTAGTAAGGATATTTGGTGAATATCCTAGCTTCCATGTGGAGGTCTTAAAGACTCAATCAGAACTTATATATAGGCTCAAAATAAGGAGATATATATGGAGAGATTTTAGGATTGAAGACCTTGTTTGTAGCAGAAATTTTCTGCTGTATTTGTAACAGCAAAGAACAAGTTTGCTGCGATTTCTGAAGGCCCAAAACCAGTTGGGTGATTAGGTTATAAATAGCATATTGTAACCTAGTTTTTGTAAGCCTCATAGAATGAAAATTTAGGGGTGTGTGTAAGGTAAACCTCTCAATCTGTGGGAAGGTTACCATGTGTTTCTCAGTGGTAAAAGCTGAGAGTATTTGTAACTCAAAGCCTGTAGGCAAGAGTGATTATGTTCTTGAATGAAGCTGTGAAGCAAGTTCAAGGTGTTTGAACATTACATTGTATTTGTAGTGATAGGAATGGAAACTGGAGGTTTCTATATAGGAGTTCCTAGGTATAGATTGCATTGGGTAGGGATTAAGTGAAGAGTTGTAAACGGGGGAGTTTAACTCTGAATTAATACTACTGATAATGGATCTTCTTCCTGGCTTGGTAGCCCCCAGATGTAGGTCATGTTGGACCGAACTGGGTAAACAATTCTCTGTGCTTGTTTTCCTTCTGCATGTTATAATCCTGTCTGCACTAACTCAGGTTGTATTGCAGTCTGCTAACCAAGATGAAAACAGACCTGGTACATATCCTTTTGTATGAATGTCAATCAGAATGTTTTAACATTCATCACTGACCACAGATACTGAACTTTAGGCATGGTGATCTCAGTTCAGTATTTAAGTAAGTCTGATCCTCAAAAGGATAACAGACCTGGCCAAAGGATCATAGTGAACCTGTCAAACTGGATGTCTTGACAGTTGTTCATGTCGGCTGGTACTGGAGTAGAGACTGGTTAGTCTTGTACAGTATAACAAAGTCAGCACAGTCAGGTTTCAAGAACATAACAGAATCAGCATGTGGAATATGTTCTGGATGTCAACCTGAATGTTGTAACATTCACACCTGACTGCTTGGGCTAAATTGTAGGATAATTAGTTTTTCTGTTTCAGTATTTTTCTCAGGCTAATTTAAGGAATCCAACAGTTGAGCTAAAATTCAGGAAAATAACAACTAACCTACAATTAATGAAACTAACAACCAGCACAATTGTCAGCTCCCTAATGTGTGAAAATTAGGTTACATTGTTTGACCTGTAGGTTAGGATACACCAGTACTAACACAACAAATTGAAATACAGTATCAGGTGATGTGCAATTCAATATTGATATATCATGCTGATAACTGTCCAAACACAACAGAAGTAAGTATGGTATTTGATCTCTGTTGTGTCTCTGTACTAGAAGGACAGAACTAAATGTTCTTTCATTCTAAGGTAATACAGTAGCAGAAGTTGTGACTACTGTGAAAGCGTGCTTGAGTACAGGGCTTTAAGTGGTATAACTGTCTTGCTTACAATGTTGGATCAGATGTCATGACTTTGAGTATAACATCTGAATTCTGACTACACCAGAATTTCAATTGCCTATCCTTCTGATGGAGAACCTTCCTTCCCATTTGATTAGTTTTCAGCCAAGGACCCAAAAGGTTGATTTTAGTGATGCCACGACTAGGGATAACATTGTTTTCGCATTGTTCTTTATTATGCCCCATGATTCCACATTTGAAGCGAAACATAAGAACTCTCTCATATCTAAAATCAATCCAAGTTGCCCCATCGCTAGAGCTTCCTATGTACATACTAGGTTTAATAGGGTTAGCAATGTTAATATTGAGTTTAACCTTGATTATGGTAGATCTATCTATCATTTCATAGACTGCTGCTTCATAAACTCCCCATGATTTTTCTCCTAATTTAATGACCATTTCAATGGTTTTAACATTGATAGGTAGGTCCCATATTTGGATTCATATGGGTGCCTTATTAAATTCTATAACACTTCTTTCATAGATTGAATTCCACCATATTCTTGCAAAATGAGCCAAGAATTTATGAAAATCCAAGGGTTTCCCTTCAAAATTCTCTTGTGATCTTCTTCTTTATCCATTGTAATATTGAAAATGGCTGGTTCCAGTTCTACAACTGCTAGGTTTTGGGGGTTGTACCAAATGTTTGCCAATGCTTATTATTTACATGATCTGTGGATAAGTTTTTCAATTAAGATTTTACCAAGAATGCAAATTTTACCATTTTTTAGGGTTTCTTGAACTTCTTCTTCTGTGTATATCTTTGTTGTTTTTATTTTCCTCTATGTAGTCTTTTCAGGGGTGATCTTTGATTTGCCTTTGTGAATGTTAGGTATGCTTAATATTCTGATTGTTTGAGATCTGTTGGTGTTAGTGATTTGATTTTTCTGGATATTTGTTTCAAGAATGCTATGGTTTTGTTCAAAGGAAGGGTTGTTGTAGATGTTATTATGATAGGGATCAGTGGTTGTGCCCACATGATCAATGAGAATGAGATTTATGTTTCTTGGGACAAGTCTTGACCAATCTGCTGGTTCTCCATGATAACAAGAGAGGAGGAAAAATGGCTAGTAAAACGAACATATAAAATCAGAAGAGAAAAAACGCAGAGAAGAAGATGCAGACCGCGAGGGCTAGCACGCCAAAATCTAGAAACAACATTACCTAATACATGGAGCAACACATCATGTGAAAAGAAAACATGAGGTTATGGAGACTCAGTGATGGCAAGAACAAAATGGAAGACGAAAGACAAAACTATGAAGAAAGAAAGGAGAGGACTGAGGAATTCTGGAGAGAACATCTCAACCATGCATAAAATGTGCATATAATTGAACATTATAATTGTTTTGAAGTAATGAGAATTCACTCTTTCATCGTCATCATTTTGATATCTTAATAACAAAATAAAATGAATTTACACCTATATTACAAAACACAAATGTAAAACTAATTTACAATAAGTCCCGTTAAAACAACTTAACTGATAGATATATAGGAATATCAGATACAAAAATGCGAGTTTGAACACGGAGCGTCACACTTATTCATATTTAATAAAGTGAACATTAGACTATTTAAAAAAAACTATAATAAAAGTGCCTATCCTTTTTTTTCCCTATTATTTTTCTTATAGACTCGTGATTATATCCTAAAATATATCTAGAAATTATTTTTCTTATAGACTCGTGATTATATCCTAAAATATATCTAGATAAATTTCTTCCCAATCTTGAAAACTCCATTTCAAGAACTTGTTTTAATTTTAAGAACTTCTATTTCAAGGACTTGTTTTAATTTGACGAACACAAATCAGAACACCCAATCCCCAAATTAACACGAATTTCATTTTTATGAAATCAGCAAATCAAAAGCCTCACGAAAAACGACAAGAGACACAGCGCGGAGAGGATAGAGAAGATATCATCCAAATCCAAGCTGGCAACTCAATAGGTCCCACAACTGCCAAACAATCGTGTGGAAATAACAAGCTCCACGTGTAATCCAACAGAGTCCACGTTCTTCCACGTGGCGTGTTTTAGAAGGTAAACCGAGATCGCGAAGAACACCAACCTCTTATCAACAAAATACCATCAAACAAACTCGTTTATGTTTCTTTTCGTTTCTCTTTCCTTCTCACTTTCACAGCCATGAATGCTATAGCTACTGCTTCTGCTCTTTCTCTTCCCATCTTTTGTAGAACTTCTAAGCTTGACTCCAAAAGGGTACGCTACCTCTCTTTCTTTTTCTTTTTATACTTTTTTTTGTTGTTGTATAAATATATGTATATATACTACACATGCAGTTCAATTTGTTGATCTTAATACAACTTTCTTTAGCTCAAGATGATGATTTCGCATCATGAATTTAACTTTTAGTCTTAAAGAAATATAGTTTTAGTTCGAGGTGACTTGTAAGGTAAGGGATACTCGAGTTTGAGTCTTACTCAATCAAAGTTGTTAAAATTGCAAGTTAACTAGTTTAGGTATCAATTTTGAGTTGAATATTTGTGTTGGACTTGATAAGGTGTTCCTCTCAAAGTCTCAAGTTCGAATTCCACTTGGTGCTAATAATTTTTGTGTTGGGTCAGACCATGGCGTCTTAGCGACAAGGGAGGATATGAAGTTTAAAAAAAAATCGAGTTGAATCGGTTGTTAATTAGTCTAGGTATCTATTCTAGTTGAGTTGCCGCAACTTCGAAATTTTAGTAAACTTGAAAATGTGAAGAGTTTGATCGGCTTTATATTTGAGTTGAAATTTGAATTATTAATGCATTTATTCTATGATATTAATATAATTTTAATATGAAGTAAATTTGTACAAGTCTACCACTTGAGTTTTCGAGTTGATTTTTACATATCCCGAATGGTTTGCTTAAACTCTCGATTTTGATAACCTTGAACTCAACTCCACAAAATCGGAGGTGTGGTTTGGGTTTTGGTTTGGGTTTGGGATTAGCATACATTGTTGCTTTCGGGTTTTTCATTAGTATGTACCTCTTCCGTCACTTAGTTTAGAGAAATGATTATTAGACATTAGAATTTTGATGCCGAATACGGTGTCTAGTTTTTTAGTGTATTTTTCCAATGTGTGAGTTAAATTAGATAGAAAGTAAGTGAAAGATAGAGATATGTACATATGGTATCACATGCGAGTGTTTGTATTTTGATGTTCAAATAACTCAACTGTTACAACTGTTAAATTAAACAGATTATAGCTATGAGCAGTTATTTATTAGTATAGCAACAAGCAAGATTCGCCTTAATGTAGGGTCTACATTTTCCCGACCTTCCACGGATGGAAGAGTATGGTCTCTAACTGTATAGCTTATACTTCTTTGGGCATGTCGATTTTTAGGGTTTGAAAGGTAAATTTGGAGTGTTTGCTGTGTTCGGAGAAGCAGACAAAAAAAGTACATGGGGTGCAATCTTTGATGTAGAGGATCCAAGATCTAAAGTACCACAAAGTAAAGGGAAAATTTTGGATGTATATCAAGCTTTAGAAGTGGCTAGGCAGGATATTCACTACTGCGATTGGCGAGCTCGGCAAGACGTGCTTACCATCATGCTCCTCCACGAAAAGGTTTCACCTAATTTCTATTAAACACGAGACACAATACTTTCCACAATGTGTTTATTTATTTATACAATCATAAAACGTTGGTGTAGGTGGTTGAAGTTCTTAACCCTCTAGCACGTGAATTCAAATCGATTGACACCATGAAAAAGGATCTAGCTGGATTGCAGGACGAATTAGCAGATGCACACAGACAGGTAAATAATAACTAAAAGTAGCACCGGACTAGCCACAGAAAAACTTCGAATTCGAATTTCTTTGACTATAATGTAAGATAATGAATTACTGCAGGTTCATATATCCGAAGCAAGGGTTTCCACTGCTTTAGATAAACTAGCTTACATGGAAGAATTGGTAAGTGATAGGCTATTGCAAGTGCAAGTGCAAGACCGAAGCACGGATGAAGTTGCCGAGACATCCTCTTCTCCGAGTACTTCTGCACAATCTGTACATACGGAAAGAAGAAGGAAGCCGAAGAAAAGCTTGAATGTTTCAGGCCCAGTTCAGTCATATCATCCTAATTTAAAGAATTTCTGGTATCCTGTTGCATTCTCTAATGACTTAAAGGATGATACTATGGTAAGTTTATTAGTCTTTTTATGACCAACTTAAACTTATAAAATAAGTCTATTCTGAATGTGAATTCTCATATGTTTGTTACTCCTTCTCTATTTCAGGTTCCAATGGAATGCTTTGAGGAACCATGGGTTATCTTTAGGGGCAAAGATGGCAAACCTGGATGTGTCCAGAATACATGTGCGCACAGAGCATGTCCCTTGCACCTCGGTTCAGTAAACGAGGGTCGTATCCAATGCCCTTATCATGGTTAGTATTCATCGAAACGAATATGTTAAAACATTTTTTGCTTCGGTAGCATGATTATTATATTATAGTAATGTGTTGCATGATAGGACAATCGAAATTTGTTTTTCTGAGGTAGACTCTAAAATTACCTAATGGTTGGATATCAGGCTGGGAATATACAACTGACGGAAAATGCGAGAAAATGCCATCAACTAAAATGCTAAATGTTAAGATAAAGTCGATTCCATGCTTTGAGAAAGAAGGGATGATCTGGATTTGGCCCGGCAATGATCCCCCAACGGTCTCACTTCCGTCTTTACTACCTCCTTCTGGATTCGTCATCCATGCCGAGGTATGTAATAAATATAGTCTATCCTAATAGGAAATCTGAGCTAAGCAAGAACTATGATTTACAATTAATAAAAAAAAAAAGATAGAGTTTTCTCACTGGGGAGTTTTTGCATGGAACAGATTGTCATGGAACTTCCGGTCGAACATGGTTTACTTTTGGACAACCTTTTGGATCTTGCTCACGCCCCTTTTACTCATACTTCAACATTTGCAAAGGGATGGAGTGTTCCAAGGTTTGTGAAAACTAAATTGATTTAAGCTCTTCAAAATAGTTAATTTGTTATAACAAACAGACTCCCAGCAGCTTAATCTCTTTGCGTGAATTTGAACTTGCAGCTTTGTGAATTTTTTGACACCTGCATCTGGCCTGCAAGGATATTGGGATCCCTATCCCATCGATATGGAGTTTCGACCGCCTTGTATGGTTCTATCAACCATTGGAATTTCAAAGCCCGGTAAACTGGAAGGACAAAGCACCAAAGAATGCGCAACACACCTTCACCAACTTCATGTCTGCTTACCTTCTTCAAAAAATAAAACAAGATTACTATATAGAATGTCGCTGGATTTCGCTCCGCTCCTTAAGCATGTACCCTTTATGGAACATCTATGGAGGCATTTCGCAGAACAGGTAGATTTTTTCCTCCTTATGTTACAATGACTCTCAAAATTAACTTCAACTTTCTAATGTTGTTTTTTGATACTAAAGGTGTTAAATGAGGATTTACGGCTCGTATTGGGGCAACAAGATAGAATGAACAATGGTGCAAATGTATGGAATGTGCCAGTTACCTATGACAAACTTGGAGTAAGGTACAGGCTTTGGAGGGATGCATTGGAAAAAGGAGATAAGCAACTACCTTTCAGCACATATAATAATTAAAACACAGAAACCAAACACTGCATTTTGTCTCACTTAGTTATGCTTCTTGGATCCAAATAAGGATCTTCTTTTGTTTTTTTGTCAAAACTCTTGGACAACCTTGGATTAGAACTTCATGGCTTTGCATCAACCTAGTGAGGCTGGCTACCCGGGAATGTTGTATTGATATAAGAGGCTGTTCCTTTGTAGAATGATAAGGTTGTAAACTTTTAGTGTTGACGAATTTTCTTGTGTACAGTTCATTTTATGGTTCACCATCTTAGATGGTGGTGGTATAACCACACCCTTGAATAAAGGGGATTGTTGAATGTCAATATTTTGGTACAATGTTAATTAAAAATTCTTGACTGGTTTCAGTTACAATCTTGAGTTTTTTTCTCTTCTTTTTTTCTTGTTTTGTTTTCAAATTAACACATGAAACTTCTATATTTGAAAACAACATAATTACATGATGCATTAGTGCAAATTGCTGTCATAGTCGGGTGTTCGTTGCTGCCACTAACCAGTTGGACTTGGCATTCCATAACACCTCAAAAACTACTTTCCGTGTCATAAATCACTCCGGGGCCAGACATAAATCACAATCTTAGCTTTCCAAAAAAGTGTAATCACTCATATCTCGCTCACAAGCCAAAATTTGTGTTTCACAGCTGACAAACTCATACAGTGTGGATTAAAAACATCTGCATATTAACCAAATGTCAATCCCTCTGCAAATCACAGTAATATAATGCTCAAAAGCCTTGTTTACATACTCGGAGTATGCATATTAACCAAATGCCAATCCTCCTCTATGTAAATCACATGCATATTAACCAAATGCCAATCCTCCTCTTGTAAATCACAGTAATATAATGTTCAAAAGCCTTGTTTACATACTCGGAGTACGTAAAAATCCGTCAAAAAACGGATCACAGATAATAGGGGGACTGACCGGAAGACTTGACTTGACTCGCCCCGTCAAAAAATTGGACATGGCCGGTGGACCTTGCATCCCTAAAACCTATAAGTGGTAAAAATCATGTCCCGTTAATGAATAGTCTACTATACAAAAATCTGTCAAAAAATTGAGCACACATGAATGGTAGGGGCGTGACCGAAAACTTTGACTCGCTCTGCCAAAAAAAATTGGGCGGGACCGGGCATGGCCGAAGGATCTTGCATCCCTAAAACCTAAAAATGGTAAAGATAATGTATGTTCCATTAATGTCGCGTCCAACAAAGCACGTCAAAAAACGGGGCCTATTCCATTT